>NW_011336050.1:58737-75746 GCF_000735185.1 Notothenia coriiceps
AATAATAATAATAATAATATATAAACAATGATAATGATAATTCCTAGTTATTCAGCTCATTTGAGTAAACTTAAAAGAATATTCAATTGGCTCACCAAACCATTATTAATTACCATAAAAAGATTTGCCCAAATGGCTCTTACTTCGAGTAACAAACAGCTCCATGCTCCCGCTTCCTCCTCCTGTTGGAAGACACGCAATCCAGGTGGAAAACAAACTCTAGTACTTACAATTGAACAACTTTCAATATTAAGTTTGCCTTTTGCCCACAGCATCTTGCAAATGTGGCCATTACATTTATTTTACTTTTTGTTGGTAAAGATTGACCTAAGTCAGCTTAAATAACAAGCTGAGATATTTGGCCACTGGACTTTGTGGCGCTGCATGTAATCGATAATGATGGAAAGACAGTACAGTATGTGCGAACACTATGGAAATGTGTTAGCTGGTAGCCAGATACTCCACAGTGGAACCAAGCCAAATTACAGCATCGAAGTTGATCTTGCAAACTTTACTTCTCTACCCATGTGTGAACCATTTTGCAGGTCAGAGACATCTTGGCCCATATTTTTCATAGACTAGACATAACTGCTTGTGGAGGATATACAATATATTATGCTTGAGGGAAGAATTAGTGTAGTTCAATAAATAAGCATCTGAACTGTACAAATTCACAAAGGATGCCCTGTGAGAAAAAACATGATTAAAACAGTACTCTAAGTCATGAAATGCCAAATCGACCTCTCGTGCGCTGTAGGCTTCCCACACTGTGATGTTCAACAGATAACTCTGCTGTCGTGGCATGTTTAAATGCGAAGTATTAGTTTTAAATTATCAGTTTATTTTTAAGGCCATGCCAGAAAAGTATTTTTTACATCTGTTGTCTTGGTCCATGTAGTTCATACATAACAGCCTTATGCATTTGTCCAGCCTTACAAAAACACAATGAATTGCCTAAGAGAAGTAGCTGGTATGTGTATACTGTGCATTCAACTTCTGTGCTTCTTTTCGTATGCCTGAAACCTGACATATTTAGTTTTTAACTAAAGTGAACATTGTCAATCTTCATCCCACCATGCTATAAAGACTCTAAAATGAATGATCTTCCCAGCAAGAAGTGGAACCAAGCAAGTGAGCAATTTTAGGATTGACTGAGATTATTAAACCAAACTAATTATAGTCATTGGTACAGAACAATTATATCCTGCATACTAAAGTATTAATGTGGAAGATTAAAATAGGCCTATCCATTAAAAAACATGATATTTCATTCCATCTACAAGGAGGAAATAAGTCTAATAGGCCTTTTTATCTGTGAGGAAATGGGCACCAGCAGAGGTAGATCAGTTAATAATTGAATATGCTTCCCATAAGATACTGCCCCGGCTGTGTGCTTAGCATCGGGCAAATACAACTGATAATACACCCTGTCGATTTGGCATCCATCTATAGAGAAAATGTATAAATAGCACTCTGACCTGTTTGGCAGGTTACCGTGCAGACCGTGTGCTGTTTATGATTTTGTTCAATAAAATAAAGCCATATAATTAAACTATTTAAGAACCTATAAACCTGCTTGAATATAAATTAGCATTCACCACCCCCTCATGCTCCCAGGTCAATACTTTATAAAGCAAAAAATACAGTTGCTAATTGCCTTAAATTGTGATTGAATAGACTTAAATATTAATACCCTCCTGTGTTTTTGAGAGGACTATCCTCATTACCAAAAATGATGAAAAGCCCCCTAAAGTTGACTTTTCTCTATATAGGTCATCCATCGCACTCAGTAATGAAATGACAATTAAGATGAAACATCACTTCTTAATATAATTTTAAATGCATTGTTGTTGAACTGCACTAATCCCCTATGTTACTTTTAAAGTGTTAATTTAATACCCCCATTCAATTCAAAAGTAATTGTCTGGCACTATTGTGCAGTAGGTACCAATTAGGTCACAAATTATTTGAGCCTAATGAGTATTCAATGGCAGACCGTCTTGAATATCTTTTTGTCAGGTAAATTATAATTATGTCATTTTCTCCCCTTTATCCAATTGTTTTTAAGATACTCATTTGATTTACCAGTGCAATACCATTGCTTCCAGGGCCGATAAATGTCTTAAAGGGAACCTATCATGCAAAATGCACTTTTTGATGTCTTTTATACGTAAATATGTGCCCCCGGTGTGTCGGGGAACTCACGCAGCGTCACAAAATAAAACCCTTTCTCTTTTCCTCCGTACCCACATCTTTTAAAAATGGGGGTACAACTAGCGGATACAGATTTGCTGCCGATATGACGTAATTTCGGATTGGTGGACCCACAGAGAGTTGCTATCAGAAACAATGCCTGACGTGTTTTGGACGTAATCTCGTCTTTGTTTACATTAGCAAGCATCACTAACATTCAGAGCTATTCTGTACTGAAGAGCCCATGTGTTTAAAAAGTAGGAAATAAAAAAAGGAACTCACCTTGTGGTAAACCCGCAAGAGAAAAATTATTTGAGCTCCATACTGTTTCAGAAATAATCCTTGATGTGGTTTAGAACAGGATGGCGTTTTATCACAGCAGAATTTAACTTTATCTCCGGTAGAATTCTGATCAGGCATTAGCTCTGCCTCCTCTTTTTTTTTTTCAAGCGAAGGACCCAAGATCCGCGTTTCTCTAAACAGGTCTGGAATAGAGGGATATGAGAAAAACACATCGTAGACATGTTTTTTAGTGATGGCAAAATGAAGCTTTGAATGAAGCGTCGAACCACTTGGACAATTGTGTCGGAAATAGGTTCATTTCTCGAAGCTTCAGTTACAGCGACCTCTCCTGGCGAAGTGCAAGGCTGCAGTGGGTTTAACGTATCTTTGCCTTGAAAAATATTCGATGCACACACACACTAAGACTGAATACCATGTTCTATTTGCAATTAAAGATTGATAATTGTGTGTATTGGGTTATTGAGAAGAGACTAGAGAGTGCTGGAAATTGTTTTGGGCGGAGAGGGCCTTTTATCAATCATTAAAGTATTAAAGTTGAAAAGCAATTATTAAAAGTTTAACTATTCCGGGCATTGGACATCGCCGCATCCTGGCCGCCGTCTCTATCCACTGGACTATCTATTCCTTAGACAATTGAAGTGTTTTTATATTACTCATTGTCTTTTTGTTCACATTTCGTAGTGTTTCACGAGCCAGAACGACCTATTTTTCTTCCTGACTTGCTCTATAATGATCCAATTCAAATGCAATACCAACAACAGCTCAACAGCAACAACGCAAACTACGACAACAACCCACACATTGCGCATTGATTAGAGCGGTTATAAAGTGTTGAAGCGCTCAAATTTGAACCTGTTTCAACCTGTCACCTGTCAGAATCGAGACGAGGCAGTGCATTGAATCGCGTGATTGGACCGCGAACCAGTGAGTTGATTCATTCAGGAAATGAAGCAGTTGCTGGTTCGGACGTCACATGTCACGTGATTTGAAGCAGTTGCTGCTTCGGACGTCACATGTCACGTGATTTGAAGCAAGCTTCGAAGCACTGCTTCTATGGAATAGGAAGTCCAGGGTTGAAGCTCCGTTCGAAGCTTCAGTGTCAAACTGCCATCACTAATGTTTTTTTATATATCTGAGACCCATAATATATGCCTAAAAATAGCATGATAGGTGCACTTTAAATGGTTGTGCTTTTGGATGACTGAGATTGAGGCATCTTTGACCATGCGATCTCTGTCTTGTGTCCCACTGTCTTTGTTTAAACTATGACCTCAGGCTGCTCATAGCAAGCCACACAGCGGTGCTGCTGTTAACTAAAGTCGAGCCAACAGGCGTGAGATCACACAGAGATGGAATAGGTTGAGCACGGTTTTTATTGTCATGTTTTCTGCAACAGTATAAGGTCCTGTCCTCAAACATCTTGCAAAATAAGGACTGAAAATACCCTGCAAAAACAGATTTCTTGAAACTGCCTCAGAGCAAGCAGCGAGAAACAGAAATGTAAATCATGTTTCTGCTTTTACTCTGATCAGTTTGAGGGGAAAAAAATAGCCGTCAAAAAGCTTGTGCGGGTGTTGTCACCTGTTAAGACTTTCTTTAACCCCATTTTTTAGGTACATATGTAATAAATATTAATGATTTAATATCAGAGTGGTGCAGATTAAATTATACATGCATCAATGGGGTCAGTGAGTGATTCATCAATAGTTAAAGGAGGACTAAACATACCTCTTCCTGCAGAATATCTGTCTATTTTCTAAATGGAACCTCATCACGTAATGAGGTACTTAACTGCTCAGGACCATTCCTGTCTCCTGCATGTCTTATGATCCTCTAAGATACAGTATGAACACAACAAATATCTCATTAATTAATAAGGAGTATGATCCATCTTCTATTAGACATCAGCACAACGCAGTCACACATACAAGCTGGTGTAGAGTTATGTTTCTTGGCTTGTCAGTAGGTTTTTAGCTTGCAGGTTTGATCACAGAAAGGGAAAACATGTTAATCAGAAATAAAGGTTATATTCTTTCCTTTAACACATTTCCCGTTAGATACTTTCATATTGAATGTAAAACACAATGGATTATAATTTTTCCAAATTGTGCTTGATGCTTTTGAAATAGCTCATCAAAACAGAATGCCATTTTTCTACAATTTCAGACGTTTGAATCGTTGTTTGACACATCCTTCTGCCCACTTCAGGAGCTCAGCTCAAGCAGGCTGAAGTGTTTTTACAATGGGAACCTTGTGGCGCTTGAATGCTTTATCAACGAGAGGCAATCAGGTGTGTGTTCAAATCAAAATGACAGACAAGGATATTAAAGCGCAATGACATTTTACAAACCTTTCATATTGCGGCAGGCTGTTATGCATTCAACGATTTTAAAATAATCCTCTAGGGAATGTGCCTGTTTCTGAGTCATCACAGCTATCTGATGAATGGAGCTCCAATGTAGGGAAAACAACTTATTATGCAGATCATTTTCCTAATGCTATTTTGTCCTCACTTATAGAGTAATTGGTAGTTATGGAACTGGGTTTGTTTTAAAAGAAAATCCCCAATAGCTGCGGACATTTTAGGACATTTTCTTGTAGTGCTAACTGTTTACATGTCAACAATACTGAGTGATTAAATAAGCAACTGGCTTGACCTCCAGGGCTCTTAGTTGAGTCATTTGATGATTGGCTTTAAGCATTGAAGCATAGTTTTGGTTTAATTAAAAACTAAATCCATAGGCATCAATACAGTTCATTCCTGACCTGTTATATAACCTGGGACATAATAGACAGAGGGAAAGAGATAAAGGACGTGGAGCAAGAAGAGGAAAGATAAAGGATGAGAGACACTTTTAAGAATTAGGAAAAGTGCTCTTTGTTTAGTCAGGTGTGGAGCCCTGTGGTGATTAGGCACTCATATGGCAACCATGGCTGCTGGAAGCCATGCAGAACTAACAATAAGCCTGATCTCCGTGGGCCAATTAGCCTTTGGAGTTCCCATGTAAAACCTTTCATGAAGAGCCTGTGAATGGAGGCCATTACGGACAAAGAGCTGTGCCAGAAGAGCCCCTGTGTCTCCAGTGGATATCTTCTTCCCTGTCCAGCCAAGCCTGCACTTGTGACAAGCAGCCATGTCCTGAAACTGTACCCGCTTGTTACTAGGGAATAGAAAACTGACACTGTGCACTACTGGAAACCAATTACAGCTCTTAAATCAAAGTCTCATCGGCCATTACAGCAAGCAGATAGGGTTGATTGATCCCACCTCAAATCATCACTACAGACAGAATTTGGATTGTGGTGGTCATCATGAACTGTATCTTCAGTTGTCTGGCTCGTTGGAGACCTCATGAGGAAAGTGTAGACTTCTCCGTTGGTAAAAATCTGTGGTGCGCATAGTTCTATAGGGTGAAGAAAACCTTTTAACTTGAACAGGTCTGAATGACATTCTGAGGAAGGCCCCTCAAACAGCCCTTAGTGTGGAATAATCCATGCAGTCAATGTAACAATCGAGTGTTGAGAAGCCTCAGCGGTATGCGTGAAACTTAGTTTGACACATAAAGAGAGATTGTTTTAAAGCAGATACGACTGTTGTTGCTGTTGTTGAGTAAATGCCGATGTGTGCCTTTTCTTGAGAGGGCATGTGGACAGGCTTGTTGGACGCCCTCTTTTTGTGTTTGCTGCTTTGCTGTTATGTGCAAACCCGGTATTGTCGGGGAATGCAGGAGTGAATCAGTATGCGTACATGACGGCCTTTTGACACACGCACATAGTGGGGAATGAATGTGTGGGAGTTTGAATGTGTTGTCATCGGATGTTGTTTATGGCTTTCCCTGACTGCACACCTCCCTAATCACAGACGGAGTGTCCTCCTTATTCTGGATTCTCCTCACACCACAGCTGTGGGTCTGAGTCACGTTCACACTGAGGAGGTGAGCAAAAGCCCCAGCTGCCAACTTTTGAGAAAACAAGAACTGAACCTAAAACAACAAGAAGGAAATAATTTCCAACGCTTTGTTTTTCATTTTTGCTCTGCTCTCCTGAGGCACTGAACTCTGAAGAACAGTTGGGGTAACATCCTCAAAGCTTGGCATTTCCAGTGAGGATTAAATACCTGGAATTTGAAGTCAGTAGAAATTGAAAAACTGTCTTGCCTGCATCAAAGAGCGTGTCATTATTAGCTTCTGCCAGAGAAATATGCAACTTGACAGAAGTGAATATTGTCTTGTGCTTTCTTCTTTCAAGGTGTCCTCCTTTTTTCTGTCAAGATGCTTACATTGTACCAACATTGTAATGCATTAATATGACTGTTTTAATTCGGAAGTTGTTAGATGCAGCGTGCCATTAGCACCGCAGGAGCTTCCTGTGATCAACATTGTCACATTGCTCAGATACATTTTGTTTGAAAGCGGCCCCGAAAAGGCAGCCCTATTGTTTGAACCTTTTAGCAAAGGTTACATAGTTTGTCCCAATCGCTCTGTTTACACTTGCTGTATGTGATCTATCATCTTATTACCACAGAACAAATCATAAATCACTGTCAAAAGGAAAGTAGTGTACCAAGCCCAACAGTTGTGATAATGAATGAGCCAGCTATGTGAAAAAGGTACATTCAAATCAGTTTTGTCATCCATGCACGTTGCCCTCAGCAGATTGAAGTAAAGGCGTGTGGCGTCTTTCAACATCAATCGACTGTACTTATGCTCAGTTTGTCTTACGGAGCCAAAGCGGAGTGAAAACCTAGCACTTGTAGCTGCAGTGCATATCAAAATGTGTGTAGATGATTGACTTTTATTCGGCTAAATTGAGAGCCTAGTCTCTTTTGAATATTGTGAAATGAATACAATGCCACTTAAAATACTGACTGCATGCATGGAGTGTGCATGAAATAAATGTACCTGGCATGTAGGGATTACCTGAGTGTAGATATAATGCTCCTGACTGGAGACTTGTGCAGTAAGTGCTACTTCCAGGCTTTTCCATGGGTTGTTACATCTGTCTCTACTTCTGACAGCACAGTTTCCCACTATGAGGGAATTTTACATTCCTTTTCCAAATTGTTTCTTACTTAACCATGACCAAAGTGTAACCATTTAAAAGTTTAAAGCCCCCTTGGACTCCAAAAAGATATGTGTTGCTTATTGTTACTTCACTTGGATGGTTGAGCTCACTATGCAGGATGATATGGATACATTTGACACGACAAAACACGTCCGTCTGCTGGAGGAGGAAAGTTTCTCAAGCATTGCTCAACAAGCATTGGATTTGTGACATTACATCAAGTTTGGAAGCCAATCATGGTCCAATATGCAACTTACAAAAAACTGCAGCACCAGTAGTGCATGGAGCAATATATTTTAACATTTGTGTTAAGGATGCATTTTACTCCCAAACTCTAAATGTATGCAGTAAATTTGTTTATTTACAAGAAAACTGCACTTATTTGCACACATATTGCATATTCATAAACGCAAATTCTAGATTTTTTTAATTATAGGGGTACAAACAGACATGATATTTTAAGGAAGACTAACTTAAAATAACTTTCCAAATTCAAAATAGTATGCAGAGTCTTGACACAAATCTGTGAAGGATCTGTAAGCGCCTTTTTTAAAGATATTTAACACATTTCCAAGATAAACATGATGAGGGTGATATGTAGTGGTTGCAGAAGGAAGCTAAGATGTTCCAAAAGATATGTGTTGCTGTTAATCAATGCGGAGTCTTGTATTACTCCCAGCTTTGTTACTTATACTAATGTTCACGTCTCTCAAACCGAGCAGGTGGCCCCACGATGAATCTGACATGATAGATTATGGCAGGAACACAGCTTTTCTTTCTGCCCTGATACACTTGCTCTTGCAACGAAAGCACACAAAGACAAACGTTTGCATCAGATTGGACTGCACGAAAAAGTGTGTGTGTGTTTGGGTGTCGGCCACCTAACTGAAAATGAAAAGGAGTAACCTGCGTGCAGACAGAGACAGAGACCCCTTTCAGAGAAAATGTGTCTGACTATGTTTGATGGATCTCTCATGTAATACATTTGTTTTTAAACGAAAATTGCAGTCATCCAGCCCAAGAGATATCTGAGGGCTTATGATTTGCTGTGTGGATACAACGCGCCAGCCCTGCAATTCCATCAGTCCCCAGTAGCTGACAGGAATAGATAGGCTCTATTAACGGAGATACAGGGGGCCTCAGGCTGTGTTGTAACTAGTGCTATTAATCCATATAGTTGGGCCTATCAAGGTGCTGCCCTGTATGGGATCAAAAGAAGTAGCCCGCTGTCATAGAAACACCTCCTGAATTTAAAATGATTGTGTCAGGTAATTATTGTGCACTTTAGCCCTGTTTTTGACAAGGATTATCCACGGGTGTTTCTGTCTTTTTTCTCATTTAGGGAAAAAATAATATGATTACTTTAATGATTAATGATTACTATCATTACTTTGTAGCATTCGACCTCCGAGTATTTCTTATGTCTCTATCTTTTTTAAGCTTCAGCAAATACTGGTTAGGAGCTATTAAACAACATACACTTTGGACAAGGAATATGCATGTTTCCCTGCTTGCCAAAGACCCTTGGTCTCCAGGGGGAGGCGTGACATGGCTGGGCCCTTTGATCACCATTAACACCATCAGGTTCATGTCTCCAAGATATTCAGTCTTGAAAGGGACGCACTGGGCTTGTACTGTGTAGATTAGCAATTTAGATCCAACATGAAGAATATTGTTTGAGCATTTGCATCTCAAAGGACCAATTTTAATTTTTGAAGTTGGTCTGGAGCCGAGGTAGCTTGATTTCTTCTTTCTTTCTTCTTCTTTCTATCTCGTCCCTTTTGTACCTTTTATTTCTTTTATGTTCAAGTGGACCGAGCGGGCATGCTATATTACTACAATTCTGAAATTAAATAAAGGAAATAAAGTTGAAATTACAATGATCTATCACTGAGAGTGCTGCACCTTTAGGTATAATTTATCAAAAAAGGTTACACTGACATTCCCATTGATGTAAAACAAAGAGATGGTAATGCAATTTTCATTTCATTGATGCTGCTTCCATTTGAATATAAATAAATTGTCTCTTGTTTGTAGAGCATATGAATATCTAAATTATACAACTTTCATTTCTAGCAAAGAAAAACTATTTTTCATCTCAATGTTTAAGCTAATAAGGTTCTTGTTATACTGTAATATGTATGTAAATCCAGAAAATGCAGGCATTACAGTTATTAAAAAACATGAAAAATCCATACGAGGATTGCATTTCCTTGAGTCCACAAATCAAAAATGATCTTTACAACATTCGTTAATGAATGACACCTCAGGCATCCTCACTAGTTCTCTCGATCAGCCAGAAAATGTCTCTCGTAAAATGTGCAACTTATATTGATTGTTCTAAATGTTAATGCCTTTTGAGCTGGGACATCTGATATTTCACCATTAAGGCAACGATAAAGCATGTAATACTGTAATGATATTTACCAACAGCTGTTCCTCCAACACTCCCAAGAGAGCTTCGGAGGGGGATTTAATGCTGCCCACCAGTTTTCTTTATTGATCTGTGGAAGGACAAGAAAAAGGAAAAAAAAAACACCCAACATGTCAAAAACAATTTTCCTGAACAATATTAGTGCACATTTAAAGGCTACAGCAAAGATTTAAAAATGCCACCTTCACTTTTAAAAGTTTTGACTTACATAACATGAATTACACTATAAAATGTAATATATTCATTTATTCATGTTTGACTAAAATGGCTAAAAGAATGATTTCTAGGAAAACCTCTCTGTTGCTCAGAATAGGATGCAGCTGAAATAAGGGGTAAATACCGGTATTATTTATAACATTCGTACGTTATTCTGTAAGAAATTTAGAATTAGGCCATATAGTCAAATGATCTGAGGTCTCAGGAGCCAAAACAAACCTTTGATTACAAAAATACTCTGGATCTTCTGTCATTGCCTAAGACATAAAAAGCTTGACATTTTGAACCAAAAAGTAGTGGTTTATCAAGGAAGAAGCTGGTGGGGAATGGAAGCTGTGGTGCAATATAGTAGAAGCTGTTCCCATAATTGCTTCGTTAAAAACCAGTTGCTTTGTGTGTCCTAGAGTAATTAAGCAGTTGGAATTTTACATTACACTAGTGAAAATTAACAAAGAGCACATCTGGGTGTCCCATAGGTTTAGTCATTAAAAAGCCCATTATTTTTCAAATTACTTTTTCAATCTTTCAGCCCCCCTAATCCGGAGGTATTTCCCTATAGACAATTTCCCGTTCTTGTTTTGAATGACTCCTTTAGGAAAGTTAAACATTTAGCGGATGGTGTGGCCTGCAATGGCTGTTCCTTGCTGCTCAACTCCATTTCAAGACAGACATGGTTTGGGAGCAGGGACACCACGTTGATACTGGTGCCAAATATGTCTGAGCCTTGTAGCCAAGTCTTAAACAAAAATGTGTCGGAGAAAACAAACGAATGATTCTACTAATCAGAAAATGAATACATCAAATCACTTAATGTATTTCATTTTGATTAGTCTGTCGTTTCTAGAGCCTCCCTTATTGACCACCGTCTCTCGTGAAAAGCATTGCAATTATTGAAAAGCAATACTGTCACTTGAATGTGTTCCTCGATTCTAAATCATAATTGAAATAGGTCTCTTGGGGAAAGCTGACATCGAATCGTGACATCAAAAACGTGGCATTGAAACGTTATTATAATCATTAGGAAATGTGATGTTTTGATTTGGTCCATGGAGAATTCTGTCCATTCCCCTATGAATATTTATTTTATTTAAAATGTACACTAAGAAGGCTGAGAATACTGAAAGGCTGAAATGGAAAATTGATGTTGGCCTGGCAAGGGCATTTCAGTAATACACTCTTCATCACTGTAACATGTGTAGGAAGTGCATCATGTAAATTATTTGGTTAGGGTTAGCAAGTGTGTCACTCAATACAGTTCGACTCTTTTTAAAAATGTGTTGTCGGTATTGGTCTAGCTTAATATTCTATCACCATATGCACAGGAAATATCTTAATGCCTGAGGGAAATTGACTTTTGTCAAAATGCGTCTAAATCCTGACCTTGACTGCTGCCACCAATTTGTTGAAATGAAACAGACGTCTCCTTTTCAAACCTTTGAAAACCATGCGTTTGAGGGAAGTAAAGCCTGAGAGTTATTTTAAATTAAATTCAAAAGAAGAAAACATCAAGAAATACTGTATCTCTTGATGAAAAGACCACTACTACAATATACATGAGTATATTACTTGGTGTATTCTCCCTGTGGTTGAAATTATTGCAAACCTGATGATTGCTGTTAGCGTTTCCCTCCAAAGCAGCTTTCAAAAAACTCTCACACACAAACAACACCCATGAAAAGGCTTCAGACTGAAAATAAACAAAAAAGAAACCCATGGCTGGCATACCAACACTGTTTTTCTCTTCAGGGGCCACTGGTGTTCCAACATCACAGGGATGCTTTGGCAGAGACAAATACATATACATGATCTGCTGTATACATTTGAAGTTGGTTTGCAGCACCGTGTTTCTGTAACAAAAATCTTTCTATTAAATTGTAATGTCATATATAATGATGTCAAATATGAAGGTTGGATCATAATTATTCTTATATTATGAGCAATGTTAAAATTGTACACTTAAGTTATACATTTACATTTTTATTTGTGGGGCTGAATAGGTCACATTTTATGTCGCATTTACACATTTAACATTGGAATCAATTCTGAATTTGATGATCCACAGCATTACTATTCATTTGTATGTGTATATCTGATACACATAGAGCAAGTATAGTAAACAATAGAACACATCTATCAACATCAAGCTATGTCGTCCTTTATTTGTGATTTTCAGTCAGGGTCTTGGTGTAGGGAGCATGGCATAATGCACTCGCACCTCCTCAAAAATCCTCAAAGAGTACAAAATATAGGGGATGAATTATTTACCGACGTCAGACAATTTCTGGAGGTTTGCAACAGTGGTGGAGAGTAGCCAAGTCTTTCATCCATGTGAGACTCTTGACAGTGGTTTCTGCTCTAAAAGGCAGAGCCCGAGATAAGAGAGCGCTTTGACCAGCCTTGCCTCCCCATGATAAATCTTTATCATTTTAGGTGATGGCCTGACCTCTAAGACGGGTGCTGGCCAAGGGGGTCCTCATTAATACAACTTGAAATCCTCTTGGCTCATTCCGTCTATTTTCTTGATGCCTGTGACCTTTCCAGGATTGCTGCTATCAAAAGAAACCCTTTTTGAGGCAGAAGAATTGGAGAGGAGTTTGAAAAGCAGATTGCTTGATTCTGTTTGGTCAAAGAAGCCAGAAAAAAAAGCAAAAGGCAGAAAGCTAAAATGTATCTCTGTTTACTCCTCGGTGCCAGTGATTAATGTGTTATTTGCAATGTCATGTGACACAATGTGCTTTAATGAATTACTTCTATGTTTCTGTTCTGTTATTTCCTCTAAGTGTGTGAAATGAAATCTAAAATTGAAAGCTTTTCTGCAGACAAAGTACAGACCATATGTGGCATCCTTCAGTGTTTCCATAGACAACAGTTCATCACAACTTCAGAATCACAGAGCAGGTGCACGGTTTAGTTATGTAAGGAAACAAACAATGTTTTGTGATGGTGCTGTTGTTACTAGATGCCCTGCGATAAACGGTGTTCACATTACTTTGGACTGCACATGGCTCCACAGTCAACTTCCTTTAAAAACTTGTATTTGTGCACAATTTAAAAGTCCACCTGTTACAGCGTACAGTTAAAACCATGTACTTTCAAATGACCCACCAACATATGGTATATTATTCCTACCCACAGGGCCATTTTACATTCTTAGCTTTTGATCTGTATGAAAGAGGGAAGGGGAGAACTTGAAGGCACAATCTGTATCCAGGCAACCAAAGCATTGTGGTGTACAAGACAACATGTAATATACATACAGAGACATGATGTGTGCAAAAGAATGGTATTATCCGAATGATAATGACCAGTGTTAAGCCCCCTATTCTAGAGAGAACAGTCTGAAGACACTTTTTCCACTATAAAATGACAGTGCTTTTATTAATTCCTTTAGGAAATAGAGGTTTTGTGTCACAATTAAGCCATTGACTCTAATTATAGTATGATTAATAGTATGGTAATTGCGACCCTTTTGTGAAACACATTAACTCGGTCAAAATAAATCATATTGAATAAAAACTCTCAAATGAATGGCCATTGTCAAGGGCGAAAGAACAATTTCTTATGCAAGCTACTATTCATATACTCTAACATCGTACATACATATATAATCTAATTTATTTAGTATGATGTGTTTTTAATATAATAAAGACGTATCCTATAAATCCTTCTTTTATATTGTACTCTAACATGAATATTGTTTTAAAATAAGTGTGTCAGTGAGACTTACCTTCATGATGATCTTATTCGAGGCCCAGATGAAATAATGGCGAGGTTAAACAATATATTTTTGAATAGAATGTCGTCTGTTTGTTCACAGGATACTGGCAAAAAAGACATTTTTAGCTAGACATGTTTAGCAGAGCATTTAAAGCTGAAATGCTTGGCTTTAATTTATGCACATATCATTAGCTGTTGGATGGGGGGAAGAGCCGGGACAAATTGATCTTAAAAGACGCAAAGCAGTGTAGACTGCCCCTCAGACATTTGTTTAGTTGTAGTGTTTATCCCATCACACAGCACCTGTAATGTCTCCCATATGGAGCATAACTGATATGGATTAAACAATTAAGACTATTTTCTCTGCATGACTTCTGGCTGCTCTCCCTGCCTTGAAGAATTGCGTTTCAAATTAAATTGTCCCCAAAGATGAGCCTGTGTTACTTCCCCCAACAATTAAATATGGCGGGTCTTATTATCTATAATTCAAGAAAAATGGGAGGTGTGGTGACTTGAACTACAATTCAGACCTTGCGTTTTTATTTATTTACTGAGAAGATAAGTTTATTTTTCTGTTTGGTATTTCTTTTGTTTTCCTTTATTCTTTAATTAATCTTTTGAGACCACCGCTTGCTGTTGAGTTTTTTAAAAAAACATTCAGGTCAGGGTGAGGGTCACTGCACTGTCTTGTTGAGAGGAACACTTTCAGAAGGAATATTTCTATACATAATTGTTTCATAATTACATTTTGACTGATAAGGGTACACAATGTAAAACACACTCCATCAAGCAGCAGGAATGGAACAGAAGCTCCATCTCAGATCATAACACTTGCGACACGTGTTGCTGCTACACATGAACAGTCACATTTGATGTGAGTGTGAGCAACAGATCGTCGTCTTATTGTCTTATGAGTCATGCGTTTGAAATCTTCTAACAAGGCAAATTGGAAAATGTCATGTGAAAAATTTGAATCAACAACCCTGATCAACGGCACTAATATTTTCTTGGCAGATGAATGCGCTTCACATCACAATGCCCCCCCTCCCCTGGCCCCTCTGTGTCATCACATATATGTTAACACATGAATCTTCACAGCATCACCGTGGAGTGGTATGAAAAAAAAAGAAGTGGGAATAAAGCTATCTTTTGATAGAGGAAGAGCTCAACCCAATTAAGCCATATGAAGACAGCGAGGATAGGTGTACTAGTTCTATGGTGACTCAAACATTTGTGACAATACCCCAAAGCAAAGGCTTCAACTGCACAAAGGACACCCCCGTGTGTTGGGGTTAATTGGATGACCCAATCCATCTCAATTAAAGATTTTAAGGCACACATCCCCCTGTGTGTGTGTGGAAATTGAAATCAGCTACAGATGGCTCTTCCTGTGGGGTTGCTCCAAATAATTGCTGGCAGATACCACCGTTGGGGGGGGACACATTTGTTCATAGAGTCATAAAATACTTTCAAGTATTTGGGTCAGATTCTGTTGACTTGCACCATGTGTTCATGATGATGCTTAAAATGCTGTAGCTTAGCATTCCACAAACACCATGTTGAATATGGCACTGCTTCGAGTAAGTCTTAATGAGGACCTTTTTCAAAAATAGTTTTAGGTGGCAGAAGTCCATGGGTGGGTGTGACTCGGGTCCTTGAATCTGTTTATTTTTCCGCTACTCACAACTTAGGCATAGAGCTTGAGTTGAAGGAGGAGTAAAATTCACGTTTACAACTGAATAATGCTAAAGGATGTGGGCTTTTTAGCATTGCAATGGAGACGTGGTGCATTTAGATCGTGAATAACCTTCCCTTGTATCAGATGAAGTAAAAAAAAAAAACAGAATTATAAATAGATACATTGATGTTAAGACTGAAAGCACAGCTGGTGGCATTCTAGATAATCATAGTCAACAAATCCAATGAAACGTGCCAGTCCCATCGGTTCCTACTGAAGACGGAAAACTTTCAAAATGTGTCACAGAGATATCCATGCCCTTTCACTATTCTTTGAAAGAGCACAGATGTTCACAGATCTAAAACAGACTTCACTTAAACAGGAAATAACAGTGTAGTTGTTAGGAACTACTATCAGTGACAGTTTCAGAGCATTATTGAGTGGTTACAGAACAAAACAATGTATGATGAATCAGCTCACTTCACTTGTCCTTCATACCACAAGTTACTATCCAAGTTTTGTTCTTCAATTACCTGGGGTAACTATCAAGACAGATTTCATTGTACTCATTATGATGGAGATACCCAGCTAGAAATTGTTGGTTCTAAAAACATTCTGGGAATGTTACAGCCATTGTTCTAAGAAGGTTTTCAGCGGGAAGTTTTTTTTTGGTTCCCAGAACGTTCTTCTGAAAGGTAGGATAACGTATCTCTAAAAACATTCTTAAAATGTTTTTGAAAACATTGTTAGAGCATTATGCCCCACTGTTCTTAAAACGTTTTCAGCAGAAGCTTTTATTTTGGTTCAGATAATGTTCTTCTGAAAGGTAGGATAATGTTCTCTAAAAACATTCTTAAAATGTTTTTGATAACATTGTTAGAACATTAACCCACTAACAGGGGTTTCAGGGACGGGCAGTCATAGTCGGTCCATTCTTCTATATGTCTGTCTTTGGTTTTCTAAGTGTTATTCGATCCATATGACAATAGAGATATGTGCATAAACAACAAAAACACTTGGGGTATAATGTTCGAACAATGTTATGACCAAACATTTTAAGAATGTTTTTAGAGAACGTCATCCTACCTTTCAGAAGTACATTCTAGGAACCAAAATAAAACTTCTCGATGAAACCATTCCTAGAACAATGAATGGCAAAATTCTCAGAATGTTTTTAGAACCAACAATGTCTAGCTCGGAACTCAGATATGCCTACGCAAACATGCAATATCATGAATTACGTGCTTGTTTTTTTCTAAAAACGAAAATGTGGTGACATCATTTTTCTTTTAAACGTCCTTTTCAAACAAATGCAGCAAGTTTGTTTTTTAAAGCGCACTACAAATAAATCTGACGTTGACCATGACCCTGTTAATATTTCGCATCACAGGAACATTTATAAAA
>NW_011336050.1:75918-91345 GCF_000735185.1 Notothenia coriiceps
TATCACATTAAAGGAACATTTTATAAAACACTTTCTGTCATCTCAGGCCTCAATAACCTCCTGAAAACATTTTCAGAATGTTGCTTGGAGAATGTTCTTCATTTGTTATCATGTAACATTGAGGGATTGTTTTATAAAGAACATCTTTAATGTGTTACCCCAAGAGCGTCCAAAACACATCCTTAGAATGTTGCAGGCAAAACGTTCCACCTTTGTTAACATATCACATTGAAGGAACATTTTATAAAACACTTTCTGTCATCTCAGGCCTTAATAACATCCTGAAAACATTTGCAGAATGTTGCTTGGAGAATGTTCTTCATTTGTTATCATGTAACATTAAAGGAACATTTTATAAAACCCTTTCTGTCATCTCAGGACTCAATAACATCCTGAAATTTTTTTCAGAATGTTGCTTTGAAAATGTTCTTCATTTGTTATCATGTAACATTGGGGGAACGTTTTATAAACAACATCTTTAATGTGTTATCCAACAACGTCCAAAAAACATCCTTAGAATGTTGCAGGCAAAACGTTCCATCTTTGTAACATATCACATTGAAGGAACATTTTATAAAACACTTTCTCAGGCCTCAATAAAATCCTGAAAACATTTTCAGAATGTTGCTTGGAGAATGTTCTTCATTTGTTAACATATCACATTAAAGGAACGTTTTATAAAAAAACTTTCTGTCATCTCAGGCCTTAATAACATCCTCAAAACATCCTCTGAATGTTGCAGTTAAAACGTTATGTCTTAGTTAACCTTAAACCTTATAGAAACATTATTTGAAAAAATAAACATCCTGAAAAGGTTCTTTGAACATCAGATTAAAACGTTTCTTTAAAACCTTAATAAAACCAATAGGTAACGTTAGCCAAAGTTGTGAGAATGTTCCCCGCTAGCTGGGTATCCTCTTAGATATTCCAGGTTTATTTGAAACTATTCATCTGCCTAAAGATGTCTACCATAAGCACTCGATGTGAAGCCATCAAAAGTGATTGAAATGCGATTAGGATAGACTGAGGTATTCAATTAATTCAGCTAAATTAAAATGTTCTCTTTCTGGAACAGATTACAGCTGTAGGAACATCTGCTATCGATGTCTTAGTTGTATTTCTGAGTGTGTTTTGTGCTTTTCATCGAAGCGGTTCATAAAATGATGATTGATTGCTTTAATTCATTTATGCTACTTTGGTTAATTATCATCATTATCACAATTAGAGGATACAAAGCTGTTCTTTTTTTGTGATGTGTAATCAATGGAATCCAGACAGTAACCATGTGCAAAATGTATCTGTCAAAAGGGACTCATATTGGAGGGTCTTATGGATAAGACATTTACTCCATTAAGAGTCTGCATTAACATTTGCAGATTCTACTGATTACACACATTAGCCACATTTAATACAAATTACAGATCGAAGATAAAACAAATCTGAAGCCAGGGCTTGTCCTTTGGCAGAGTGTAGAGTCAGGTTATGTGACAGGTCAATTTGAAATAGAATATGGTTATGTGTTAAAACCTTAGCTTGTAAACTGCAAACAAAATAATTATTATAATTATATTAATACAAATATGTATTTAAAATAAAACTCCTGCTCCTGCTCGTATATTTGAGAATTGAATTTAAAATACAACAATTGTAAATTAAGATTACATTACATTACATTTAGCTGACGCTTTTATCCAAAGCGACTTACAATAAGTGCATTTGACCAAGAAGATACAAACTTGAAAAAAGAAAACAGAATCATATAAGTACATCAGGTTTCATAGAGCCAAAACATTTCAAGTGCTACTCAACTCGCTTTAGATAAGCCAGTCCTTTGTTAGTATAAAAGTGCTTTGTTAGTAATTCTATCACTCGAAGTGGAGTCGAAAGAGATGAGTTTTCAGTCTGCGCCGGAACCCCCTTTTTTTCAAAGTAGTTAACAAAGTCGCTTGGAAGAAGGGAGGAGGGGTAAGGGGCTTTGGGGGGTTCGAGGAGGGTGGAGAAGATAGAAAATAGTTTTTTGGGATTGGAATAGGAAGAATGGATCTTATCTTGAAAGACAGTGATTTATTGCTATTTAAGTATACCTCTGATTATATGTAACTTTCTATCATATCAAGTACAATTTTGAGAACACCTAAATAATTGTTTTACCTTTTCTAGAAAATATGAATACAATTGTTATTTGTGTTTTCCATCTAAACAAAAAGACGATCAAATAGTCATTTAAGCACTATTGGGATTATTGCTCATCTAATCCTCGTAATCACTTGTATAACCATTAGTGTTGGGGATAAATCTTAACCCATCCATGACACCTTAAACCTTAAATATTACCTTTTAAAAATCTATATGTAAGCCAGAACAATTAGCGCACACAATGAGTACCATTAAAGTTGATGGATGCTTTGGGTAAGGTGTCTAAATATTTGACTTATTCAATCTGACAGATTTCCACCACTCATTCAAATCATTCTAATGTCCCAATTATCAGACAAGTGCAGGGATATGAGAAATAAAGGGTCAAATGCAGACATAGCAATGACACACATGTTAAAGCGAGTGCATGTGTGCACCATACACTACACACAGATAGACATTCCCACCTTCGCCCACTCCCACCTCACAATGGCCATCTCAATCGTCTGTGTTGACACCTATGGAATTGATTTCCCATGGCAGCACGGTCAATCTATTGCCACAAACATTGGGCTGCAGTCACGTCATGTTGACACAGAACACAATCACTTCTGCTTGTCTGCATTGTTCCCGTGGCACAATAAAAAAAGACAAGGACTAGAGGATGTCCGGTGGGATGCAACGCATCGTCTCTGAAATTCAATGTTAACCTCATTTTGTCATTAGTACTGAGACGTTTTCGTCTGCACAACAGACAGGGAGAGAAGCATTTCTATAATCAAAGGCTTTTGCTCCCCGAAATACACACATATACAAACACGCACGCATACACACACACGCACTCGCACGCACACGCACACACACACACACACACACACACACACACACACACACACACACACACAGACACACACACTAGCACCTATATATCAACAGAGATTGAACAATCCAGCTGGGGAGGCTTTAAAGACTTAAGTTGGTGAGTGTTGTTGAACTTATGACACAACCAAAAGACACCATATCAGAGATATAAAGTGGCTAAAAATAAATCACGCTGTTAACACTTTTTTGTCAACATAGTGACAGACTAAATTCACCCACTCAAATGTCAATGCAATCACTGCATTTATTCTCAGGTAACAATCTATTATTAGCTGGGGAACATAATACAATCTGTTTCAGGGTGAAAGGTATTTACATCCAAAACAGTTGTCGAGGAAACAAAAGCCTCATCGAAGATGCCGCGACACGAAATCAATTGACCTCACTGGTAGGTGAGAAATTAATTCCAAAGGGGGAAATGTATTAATGGTGGTCATGCTTGTCCAATTCTAATGGCCTGGCTGTGCAAATATCTGATGCATAACTGCATTTAGCAATCAGTTAGCACCTGGACATCAATGTTGATTTTGTAATTACAAGACTTTTAATCAGATTTTAATCACAGCCCTGAAAGGCATGTTTACATAATTCTTTGTCTTTGCTTTGACACTGGTCATATTTGCACTGTCTCCATGGCTCTTCTCTGGAAGAATTTGAAATGTCTTGCAATTTTATTTCTTAGAGAAAACATGCTGGCTCTCTGCCTTGTGTGTAGCATAGATGCTTCGACAAAATGTAAGAAAATATATATCATAGCAGGAAACCTTCAGCCGAAACCTTTCAATTTGTTTTGTCCAACAGTGTGTTGTAGCCATACGATACGATACAATACGATAATACTTTAATGGTCAGATCAAGTCTGAAATTTGACTTGCATCACAGCAGCTCCATTTGTAACATCAACATCATAGACAAATATCAAGACACTATATGAAAAACAAACATTTAACATAACAGCACAATCACTGAGAGAAAGCATTTTCAATGACCTTTTAGCGTGCATTTGATCTGGGATTTAGCTCTGTATTTACTGTGAGGATTGACTGATGCACAAAGGAGTGGACTTCTGTGTTTCCATAATCCTTTGTCTGTCCTGCATTGATATTTGCCAACCAATTAAATGTGTCAGTCTAGACTTTTTCCTATGTATTCTCATTCAGGGAACTTCACTGCTCAACATTTTATCATTGTGGAAAGCACACAGCTTTCTGTATAAACGTTAAACCATAACGTTGAGTTTAATGGATTGTTCTTCCTACAAGCAAATTTACAGAAAACGTGCCGAAATGTATGTCGTTCTAAATTCTCCCTAATATCGATTTTCCATTCACTTAAGGTGTGGACTATTGATATTTTGTTACAACAAGAGATGCAGCAATTATTAATGAAGACATGTCCAGCAGGTAATTACAACACTAATTTGGTTATGGTAGACTGGTCAAGTATCTGATTTCTCCATTGAACCGATTTGTTTAACCTAATTACCCGTTTGGATGGGGAGCGACTCTGCTAACAGTTTCAGATCATAAGGTCCCTACCACAGGCTCCTTAAACAGCAGTAATCAGTGCACTGGCATTAGCAATAAACATTTTCTGGCAGAACGTTGACTGCGGGGCGATATGCAAGGTTTTTCACTCAAATGTACATTGATTCAGTGGCTAATCACAGTGGTCAGTGATAAAATATGTTCCACTGTTCTGT
Organism: Notothenia coriiceps; assembly: GCF_000735185.1. Taxonomy (NCBI): domain Eukaryota; kingdom Metazoa; phylum Chordata; class Actinopteri; order Perciformes; family Nototheniidae; genus Notothenia; species Notothenia coriiceps. Next base: position 80,639 of record NW_011336050.1, read on the forward strand.
TTTCAGTAGAACATTCACTGACAAATAGAGATATTTGCATTTATCTGCAAAACTGCAAGAGCTCTAGGCAAAACGAGCCAAAGCCATTTAGTTGTCTGCTACTCATGTTAATGTGGATAAATGACAAAGAAACTAAGTTTGGCTGGACGCAATTGTCTGGGAGTCACAAGGCTAATCACAATTGTCTGCCAAAGCCAGACACGACTGTAATAGTGTTTGTTTTTGTATCTCTTTTTCCAGAAACATATCTAGTTAAACCATTTTGCATCCACGCTTCAATCAATATTCTGTCATTGATTATGTTGTTTATTTAATCTAATGTTTAAGATTTGAAAATGAAATCCAATGGAATTTTAAATCAATCTTGTGCAGTGAGATTCTTCTCTGTATGCAGAGCGAGATCTGCAAGCAGGGACATGTTCATGTAACAGAGCTACACCAACATGTGACTCTATACCTGTCAACCTTTGCATTTAAGGTTTGTTATTATGGATCGGCCTTTCCACCATATTCAAATTACCAAAGTATCACAAAGAATGTTTCCTTTGTAGTGTGGACTCGTACAGTATGTCACACTTCCCCTACTGCAGCACTCAGCAAGGCACTGGAATACCACTGTTCTGAAGAAAAACTACATTCTGCAACTTGCACAGGCAAGACAATAAAGTTGTTGACCTTCATTCAAATGCTTTACCATTTGAAACACATAGAAAGAACATCAAAGTTAAAAAGCTGAATGTAAACAAAGTATTAGCAGTTAATACAATGCAGCACTGACTAAAGCTTACACATTTGTACATGATGTACTCTGGCAGAGTACACATTATTTCACTGAAGATGCAATATGTAATGTCAAAGGAACAATAACCTCAAGACCTTGTGGGGGATATGAAATGTGCTCTTAAATTGTCTCCATCACATTGGCTATGACCTTAACTGCCCTTCATTAGCATCTAGTAAGATTTGCAATAATAGTGGAATTTGTCCACAGGTAACCTTCTCTCCAATCTCTCATAACCCTGATATTATCTATATAATGATATGTTTACAAGGCATGCTAATTGGAGTCAAGCTGTGTTATGCAGATTTTAGAAAAGAGTAGAATAATAGTGACACTGTATGATCTTCTGTTTATTGGTTTGGGTGTAAAATATTCCCCAATTCTGATCAGCAGTTCATTCCAACACCTTCAAATGCTGAGAAATTGGAAACTATAGGGGGGGAGTGGGATGAAAGTTTTACTTCAACACTTTTGAGAGGCAGAAATGCAAGTTCATGGTAATGTAATCATTACCTCTGTAGCACTGATCAACAACCTCATGAACCCCTGCAGATATACAGCAATCACTGGGGCAGGATACATTTTGACTTAGCACGCTTGGCTAGTGGCTAGTTAGCATAGGTGCCGCCTTTCCTGGCAGTTCTGACAGCACGGTAACACTTTGCAATAAGTGAGTTATATAGTTGAGTAATAAGCCTCACCAGTTTAGGCTGAGGACAGTCTTTCTTCCCTCCTCAGACACACATAGAAACACACACACACACACACACACACACACACACACACACACACACACACACACACACACACACACACACACACACACACACACACACACACACACACACACAAACTTCAACATGCCAGTTTCTCCATGCCTACCACCTAATTAAGGCCAGTCCTTGCCGTTTCAGATAGAACTGCATTCCCCATCTCCTTCAAGGCGGTCCAGTATAGCTGTATTTCAGAGCCTTCTGTTAGCTGTGGTGCCATATTTTTAGGGGTGAGCACCTGCATGTTTGACATCTTCTACCGTTTGATACAACTTCTCTAAAATAGCTGAAGAAGCCTGCTAGTTTATAAAAAAGATGTAACATGGCACCACATCAGACAGAGTACAGCACTCTGTTGAAACACAGTTTGCAATCACACATGCCTCCTACAGTACATGGGCATGTACTATTTTAAAGCTGTAGTGTAGAATGATGGTCAACCACCAATAATACTAACTGCATTGTAGTAACAATAATAAATCACATAATATGCTTGCTTATCAGGTGTTTACACAGATGGCATAATGTCCATTCTTTTCCAGTGGACTGTGGCTGTTTGATATGCACATCTTCTTCCATTCAAATGTGCCAGCTTCACTGATCGGCCTAATTAACATATTAATTGTTTACTTGTGTCCTCACTCTGGTTTCCAGGGTGTTGCCTAAGATATGAGACATGTTTCTGGGCACACGTACACCTCTTGGTCTGTTTGAGTGGTGTGTGTGTGTGACCAAGAGTGTGTTGGCGCACGCATGTTTATACACAACGTTGTTCTTGTCTGCAGCCACCGGTACACGTGCGTGTGCATGAGGGTGTGTAATCAGAGCCGCTTTGGAACTTTACAAGAAGTCATTAACAGTCAAGACTATTGTGCAGGCACCGTGATTTCAAAGGTGTTCCACAACAGCTTGTGCGGCAAGGGCTGATTGAACCAGAGCACTTGAAAGGGGGAGAGAGACGTCAGGTTCGCAGCATCCTGTCGCGGCCCATCTGCCTCTCTCTCTGCTCCTGCCGTCACTCTCCTTTGTGAGGAGGAAGGGGTTTGAACATCAAAGAGCAGCCGGGCTACCTTGGAGACAGAAACAATTAGTAAGGGATCTGGTGAAAGGTGGCATAGAGGAGAACCCCGTTCCATGATACTCAAAAACTATATCCGGGCATTGCTGGTAAGAAAGGGCAGAACTGTTTTCCAAAGACGGTGTACTACACATTTCTACAAGGCCAACACATAGCTTTGTAAGCTACAAAGATTATACAGCCTAATACATTTGTATTAAATGCACCTCATTTTGTGATTCTGTGAAATAAAAAAACTGCTCTCATCCTGCCTATTATGATATTTTACAATACAAACTATGACAAATTGACCCAGCCTAGATGAGACAACCGTCAGATAATACCTCTGGCTGTGATAAGTATATTCTCATTAACACTTGTATCCCGTAATATCTGTACAGCAGCCCGGCTTGAGTCCAGAGCAAATCTCAGAGGGACGATGCCTCATATAGAATACCCTTGAGCTGTTTCACAGCTATCTGAATATCTCCTAGATGTCTTTGCTGGCTCGCTTAACAACTCCACCTACTTTCACCCCGGCTTGCATTTCATTATGAATGTGAAGTTAGGGATGGCTAAGTTGCTGTTTAATAATGCATTTGTCATCTGTGTCCGGGCAGCTAAAGGGGTTTGACCAAACAAACAAAAAACTAGGTCAATATCACCTGGTTCTCTATATGGAGGTCGAGAAAGGAGGATTAAGGAGAACACATTTACTCATGTGTGATAAATAAAAGATTAATTTTCACCTTAGTGCAGCTGACAGCGCTTATATACATTAGTTATTAATAGTGGCATACAAATGATAGTTCACACATCTTAAAGGTGTCCAAACTGTAAATACTCTAGTTGTAACACAAAGCATGTTAAGTGCCTCACCTTTACAGCATATTTATAAATACAAATATGTGGTTAACACATGCATAAAAAAAATTGATTGCATTCCATGGAGTGAGTTAACAAAGCCAACAGATATGGGGATGCAAAAAGAAGACAAGAGAAGATTGGTATACATAATCAATTTTGCCAGGAAATGAGAAAAACATATTAAAAAGAAAGAGCCTGAATAATTAAATTCAATTATCAGCCGACTGAAAAAAAAAAGTAATAATAGACCGGAGAGCAATAATTGCAGTCTTCTTCACAGTGCATTTTCAACACATAATAATGTATTGTCCTAAATTTTCTAACTGTTCTAACCACTACTAGACACAGGAAAGATCAATGTGTGGACTGATAGATTTAAGTGTGACATTAAATAGATGCATTAAATGTGATTGGATATATCAATCCATCAGTTGAATGCTACTTAATCTCCGTTGAGGACACACACCACATGACGGACAGGTGTGTGTGTGTGTGTGTGTGTGTGTGTGTGTGTGTGTGTGTGTGTGTGTCGTGTGTGTGGTGTGTGTGTGTGTGTGTGTGTGTGTGTGTGTGTGTGTGTGTGTGTGTGTGTGTGTGTGTGTGTGTGTGTGTGTGTGTGTGTGTGTGTGTGTGTGTGTGTGAGAGAGAGAGAGAGAGTGCGTGTGTGTGTGTGAGAGAGAGTGCGTGCGTGTATACTGTATATACATGGACATACATCATTAACTAGTATATGTCCCTTATCTGACAAAAGCTGCTTGATTTTTTTTTTTATTCTCAGTCAAATTTACAATGTGTCTTGCTGAAAGTCACTTAATATATTGTCTCCAGTCAATGTGATTAATGTGCAGGATGTATAATGTCAGAGCTCATTTTACTTTATGAAGAGAGGCGCTTTTATATGCAGGGATGTGGGTGGACAGCAGCTGGACATTTTTCTCATGACATTTTGAAGAGCTTGAGAAGTTCCTTTCTCTACGTGGTATAAAGATGGGAGTTATTCTTTCAAGGTTACTGCTCTTATAATTCCACCTATTTCAATGCTGGTTAGAGGACGAGACACACAGACAGAAATTCAGACGGACATTAGCTGACCGCCGATCTCTGAAGACCTGTAGGCATGTGAACAGCAGAGGCGGTATCAATCCCTGGAATGAGGCCGATGACCGATTCCATTTCAGGGCCACATCAAAGAGTGTGAATGCAGCAGCGCTAACAGGGATGCTGGGGGTCAGGGACACTGGCTGAGGGATTTAGTCATTTCAGGGCTTATGTGAAGCACCATGGAGAGCAGCCATAAAAGCACAATGTCACTTTGTGACCTGCAGTTGGAGGGATACAAACCTGGAGCGATGGGAGCTGGATGGGAGCGTTGCACTGTTTTGACACACTCAAACATGAACAGGGTTACTGAATTGTGTGCACAAACTCACACACAGACACACAGATCGAAACTAAAGAAGGAGACTACTCTGTCTCCTATTTTTCTGCTTCTCGCTCACTTACTCTATCACTTTTTTTTTCTGTCATCCTTTTTCCACATCTTATCCTTTCTCTCTCTCATAGACACAAACACATGCAAGCAGAGACATATATCCGTCTGTGTGCATAAATCTAGAACAGCAATTTCTAAGGATGATGATAGTAAATGACAATGGTAATTTTTGACAGTCAATTTGCCACCGATGTCCAGTAAATCCACCACCGTTTTTTTGCTTTAATGCAGCGCTGCATGACAGCCATATATCGTCTACTTCTGTGACATTTACTGGGTGCAACGACACTCATAGGACACATTCAGATCGGTCTCATCCGCATGCGGCGCTCCAAACATCCATCAGGGAATAGTCTCGCTGCTTTTAGGGGCAATAAAGCTCATCAGGCGCTGTTTCCTTGTCAGAGTAGACCTTGTCCTTCGATAGTATTTTATTTTCTCTATAGGTAATCAAGAAAAGCTTGTATGGCCGTTGAATGAATTTATCAAAAGTTGTGTTTGCTTAACAATGAGCTGCATGAACGGGATAGGTACCACAGCTGTCAGAGACATTGTTTTATGAGACGAAGAAGGGAAATGGGGAAGGACATAAGAAACATCCATAAAACCCTTTTTGCTGTCTAAAACCTCTAATTGTTCTCACAATCCTGGGATGCTTATTAAATAATTACTTACACTACGCAGTCATTATGCTCTTGTGTATCTCCCAAAGTCGATCGTTAGGTTTAAATCAAGACGAAACCCGTCACAAATTTGAACCCTATCTTCCCTTCTCCTTCCTCTTGGTAAGCATACTGTCCACATCAGCGTTAATGAGTGCCGGCTACTGTTGCTAGCAGCTCTAACACTCATCCACTTGTTATGCAGTAATGAATCAAACTCTCTTATGAGTGCACTGTAGCATGCTGAGGACAAACCAGGGAATCTACTTAGAGGCACATCTCAGTTGGGTGGATCATAATGTCAGCCCAGTCTGTAAGCAGATACACTTTTTGTTCTTCTCCTCACATCTGCACATCTGTAGTCCTTAAGCGTTGTGCATGATGGATTACTGATTTTGCTAGAGTTTTTAGGCAACATGACTAATTTAATTATTTATGCACAAAGTAAGAGGCCCCCACATAGCAATGCTGCCCCCCAGTGCTTGCAGCATCTGACATCCAGCATCAAATAAATGGGATTTGTGGTTTGTCCTTTAAAATAAAGCCACCACTTTCCCGTATAGCTCGCATTTGAATTCTCAACTAAGTGACATGATTTGTTTGTATCTTTTACATAATGCAACAGAGACATTCAACTTGTGCTTGCACTCTACAGGCAAGTCAAGGGAGAAATAAAGGAGTAGGACGGTGTCATTGCCTGAGTCAGCGTGGCTGGGATTTTGCAGCTTTGGATGTGTAGCTGGCACCTTTCCAGAAGCATGCCATCCTTTCCATTCTTCGAAGTGCTTTTATATTACTAGCACTCTTGGCAGGCAAGCCTCTCTGGCGGTTAAGGCTGAAGCGCCTCCCGGACTGACGATGATTACGATGGCTATAACATAAAAACTGTTATTGGCCTTGTTTGGTGATGGTTATTACAAGTGTATCAAAAAACCACACATACATCTCAATCCACCCCACTTCTTCTGGGCTGTAGCTGTATATAGGCACTAATGAATAGGTGATTTCAGTGATTCGACATGTGTCCTCATAAATATTAAATGGCTCACTGCCCTTGGTTACCTTTGCTGCCAGCAAGAGCCTTTGTCATGTATATCGTAGCTGTTTAGCTTTCTAGTTATTGACAGAGGTGACAGAAGGGGATATTTCAAAAAGACACACCTCCAACGTCTTCAGATCGCCATGGTTAAATAGTCCTTTGTAGCGCTACTTTGGATATGTATCTGTTGAGGGCTTAACCTTTCTAGTGCAGGCAGGTTGCTATTGAGCTGGACGACCACAATGGACACAAATTACAGACCCAGAAATAAAGATTCAATAACAGATTGACTTGTGAAACATGTAGATTCCCCATGATTATTTAATTTGTTAATTAGTTAATCATTATTTAATTTGCGTTTATGTTTTGTAATTATTGGCTTATAATCAGGGGTGCACATAACGGGTACGCAGGTATGCATGCGCGGCAACAATCTGAAATGCGTACCGTCACTTGTGTCACAAAGAGCATTTGCGTAACCCCCCCCCCCCCCCCCCGTTGACGTTCGCCATACAGAGGGCTTCATCAAATAACTTTGAGTGGAGCCAGAAGTTGGAGTACCAAACACTGACTCCAGGTACTCATCTGAGTACCTCACTGAGAAAGTTATGTGCACCCCTGCTTATAATCATCTGTTTTAAAGGATCCAATTTAATGGAACCAATATTGGAAGCAAGAGTGTGTAACTTTTTTGTTATATGTGACTGTATTCTTTAGATTCTGTGCAGCAATGCTATTGATTTTCTGTACTTTTACAATCAAAATGTTGAGCAGTCAGTTTTTAACTGTCAATAGCCTAAAGCTGATGGGCGGCTGTAAGCCAGCCGTGAGTATTTTGGAGTTTGAACGCGGACAACTGTCTGCTTTTCTGAAGATATGAGCTGTTGGTGAGGTAGTTTTGCTCACCAGAAGAGAGTCATTTACTTGGCAGCTGAAGGTGTTAACATGATCAAGTAAACGAGTGTTAAGGAGGTTGTTGATGGAAAAAATAGCATATGTGTTGAGAAAATCTCCTAAAGCCTAACATTATAGATCGACACAATGGTTTACTACCATTGCATAACTATTATGTTTGTTCAGAAAGTTTCTTTTTTATGGGCAGCTAAATGCTTTTCAAATGAAAGCCAATACTTACTCTTTCCTTTACACAATAAGCCTATACTTCTGAGCCAAGAACGAGGCTGAGAGATGAACTCAATTTAGAAAGAACGAAGAAAATTGAGTTGTATGGCATTGCAGTGCAACGATTCACTTACTTGTGGGGAATGTTCTTTCCTCATTAGGTTGCAAGGATTCCCCGTCCAATGGATGAGACTTTTTCTTTGGTCACAATAACGCCTCTAAAACTACGTATTGTTTGCTTTAGATCTCGGACCATAAGTAGCAGTATACACACTCCCCCACATTTCTCACGGATGGGAGGCCTGAGCTGTAAAATGGCCAGATTGATAGAGCAACGTTCAATTCCTCCCCAGAGTTGGAAGTGCAAACTCCTGTGGCGCTCCTGTATCAAGCAAGCCCTCCCTGTGAATCGGCACTGGAGATAAACTTTTCCCAGACAACAATGCCTCATCAGTGGCAGCAGCAGTGGGGTTCTTTTTTATTACCAGAGCTCCAATGTTGGACAATTAACGGCTCACTGTGGTCCCTCGCAAAAAAACACTAGAATAGCCAGGTAAGCATGGTCTCTCTCTTTTACTTTTCCCCTGCTTGCCCAAGCCCCACATCCCCACCACACCTCCTATCCCCAAACCTCAAACCCCAGGCCTCGCTACAATGCATCTCCCATTGCGCTCTGTTCTATAAATTGCCAACAGCACGAGAAGGCAGATACAAATAAAGGTGATTTAGCCCAAAGAGATGCTGAGCGATTGCTCTCATTAGTCCAGAGTGGAGACCAAAGTCGAGATTTAACTGAGAGGGATTCCTGGCCATTAGCACACTGGCAGCGGCTGTATTGATAGGTTTTTAATAAGACGCTACATTAATGGCTATCATGAGTGAGTGGGTTTATGGTAATGGGAAAAGGCAGAGGAGGGGAGAGGAGGTCTCAAATGTGTTTTCTGTCAAATTCAGCCACAGCCTGGCCACTGCTGCCAGAGCTGTACAACACAACGTCTCTCTGTGGTCTTCATATAGCGAACACGCCTTTTCTTTTAGCGGTGAATTGAGTGACGCGGATGTGGAGAGGGTGGTGTCAGTGATGAACGACGCCAGAGGGATGTCTCCTGTGTGCGCAGAAGTCTTCATTTCCTCCTATTAATCAGTTGGACTAATTCTCTCCTTGTTCCATTTTTAACCCTACAGTGTCACTGCCTCCAGTTGCTCTAATTGAAATATTAGCAACCGGTTAAGTAAATGAAGACAATTTAATCAGTCCCTTTCTCAGGTCTTTCTTTTTTTTTGTCTTTTCCCCATGTGACGTTGTAATCTTTCTATTAACGAGAGAAGTTGAGAGATCAATTTACGCTTTTTTTTTTAACTAAGCTGAGAACTATATTGTCTCAAAGCCTTAAGAAGCTGAGATCAACCTTGTTTGAGTGTGAACCTTGCCAAAGGGTGTCAAATAGTGCCAAGAAATGTTTCCCACTCTGTTGGTTTTGCCTGTCTCTAGTGTCGATCCAGAAGGATTAGTAGGCTCTGAAGCGCTATCGCCAACATGGTTCTCCAATGAAATCCACATGGTGAGTCCTTTTCTGAAGGAAAATTAGATTTATTGAACTTTTTAAAAACTTGAAAAACACCAGTGAGAGGAATACAATTGAGTTCCAAATGGCCTATAAGATCAGATTCAGTAAGAAAAAACAAAACTGTCAGACGCATTTTGATCGTCAGCATAGGATACTTTTTCACAAATAATTATTTATTGTCACTAGTTTCTCATCTGCACTTGCCATAAATAAGACATTAGATCTAACGTTCAGTAGTGATATATTAGCTATTCAGATTGCCGAATAAGTATTTAGTTAGATAAGGATAGCATTTGCTAACTGAAGACTGAAGTCCTACCCTACAGTACTTTGCTGAGATTTCATTCATTTAATCAAATATGTGGTACTACATTCTGCTTTGAGACTTCAAAATATGAGTGAGAGAAAAAAGTAACAGGAGTAGGTTGGGTCAGGTCTCACGTTTACAGTATAGCACGTTCACTGACAGTCACCCTTCCCTTCGCAGTGCTTGACCAAAGCTCCCCTGCTTAGTCCCACTCACTGAACAAAAACAGCCTAACGTTCAGTTCAGTTCTCCATTCAGTGGACTAACAACGGTCGTCTGTAAAAGATAATCCAGTGAGGTGAGATTTTTGAGATAGTCTGAAGAATTTACTTAAAGGTCCCATGTCATGCTTTTCCGGTTATTACCCGTCCCCTTGTGTGTTATGAAGGTTTTTATGCATGTAAACGGTCTGCAGAGTCAAAACCCTCAAAGTACACCCTGTAGCGAGTAAAACTCTAACACAGAAAATACCTCCCCAAAACGCCTCGTTGGAGATAGGCTACGTCATTGTCCATTTGATTCTTCCGGGTACGCATGATGTCATGCGTACCCGGAACGAAATGGACCAATCCGTGGAGCCGTTACGTTACGTCCTCAGAGGCGTTACGTTAAGCCCCCGCTGATTGGTCCCAATTGACCAATCCACGGACTTCCTCACACACACACTCAGTGCATGCAGCTCTGCTGATCTCTCCTCCCTGGCTGCAGGCTGATAACAGACAGTTGGGATCGCGGCGAAATTCTCTCTGCAGACCCATTCTCACAGCGTTTATCAACCTTTTTCTTACTCAATATCAAGCCACACTTATTGTTTTTACTTCGGCTGTGACTTTGTGTGTGCTCAGGATGAGTTTGGCTGTGTTTCGCTGTCGTTAAACAAGGAAGCCACACCTCCACGGAGCTCAGCGCGATTCACAACGTCCCGACCAATCAGAGCACACTGTGCTCACAGGGAGGGTGGGGGCTGGAGCTATTGGAGCTACAACGAGCCGTTAAAGGTAGAGAGTGAAATTCAGTGAATACACGTAGTTTACAGAGA
>NW_011336050.1:94859-112725 GCF_000735185.1 Notothenia coriiceps
GTTTCGGCACCACGCAAACAACCCCTATGTAAAGTGAATGAGGCTCCTTTGTCGTGGTGCACTCACGCATTTCTACAACGTCCTGCAGTGACCTTTTATTCTATAAAACGTTTTTAAAACGTCCACCACGTGTTATACGTGTCCAGCATTTCTTTGAGTTCCTCTGACCCTTCCTCTGAAAGTGGAGAGGACACTGAGGGTCCGGCCCACCATCCACCACCACAGGGGGCTTTCTTCTCACAATCTGTGAGGACACCCTGAGAACAACCTCCGTTCTTCTCTGTCCCCTCACTGTGGACGGGATCAAGCAGCTCTTCAAAGACACATCAAACACATCCCTCAAAAGATGGCCTTTTTTCCTATGGAATGATCCGTGCATGCTTACAGATTCTCACAGACACACACACACGGAGAGGGAGGAGAGGTGTGTGCTGGTTGTGCACAGGCCTACGAAATTATTGTTCTATCACCTGAGAGAGCACCACATGCTGCAGGACCTGCTGGTCTGCTGCTGAAAATGACACACACACACACATATATACACACACACAGACATATATACACACACACACACACACACACACACACATATACACACACACAGACATATATACACACACATACCACTCTCAGGGGCCCCCTGGTAGTCACACGGCTCCATAATATAACTGGCAAAAATGTAAGTATTTCATGCATCGGCCTACAGTGGGAAAATTGTGTAATCTGTTGGAATAGAGTAGAAATATAAAATATCACTACTTGTCTTCTAAATGAAATGCTATCATTACAAAATGCATGTTTTTATACTGCAATGGCAGTGAGATCAAAAAATGTGGTCTGAATGGAAGTCAATGAGGCATTTTTGAGAGAAATTAAATAATTAAAATAATGAAACAGGCATTTAAAGGGTTACATTCCTGACAATGATTGAATGTTTGGTAGTTTTGAGTACGTTAGAAGTTGTATATGTGATTTATGAAACAAAAAGTAGAAAGAAATATTGATGTATGATGATTTATTTATTAGCAGTTATTATGGGCGTGTACATTTTTGCCACGAAGGTGTCCAGAGGTAGTATCTGATACTACGTACAAAATAATAATGGAGTCAAATCAATTTTGTTGCTAATCTTTGACACATCCAAGACTCTAATAACCACCAAGGTTCCATCCCTCTACTAATTATTATAATGGAAAAAAAATCATTTTTTGTGTTTTTTCTCATAAATAATGAAATATTTCAAATAATGAAACAGGCATTTAAAGGGTTAAAATCCAGAAAATGATTGAATGTTTGGTAGTTCTGGGTACCTTATAAGTTGTTTAAGTGATTTATGAAAAAAAAAGTAGAAAAAAATGTTGATGTATGATGATTTAATAGCAGTTATTATGGGCGTGTACATTTTTGCCACGAAGGGGTCGAAAGGTTGAAAATTCGAGGAGGGCACAAGGGTTAAGAGAAATGAAAACAAAAAATGACATTTACAACAACAACAACAACAACAACAGCATTAGCAACATAAACAGTCCCACATCTAGTGTTCTAAAAGGAGTGAGAAGAAGTATAATTAATTTAATCTCACCCTCTTGTCCCTAAATGATTTATTAATAATCTATAATCTGCAATAATTATCATTATTATTAATTATTATTGTTATTATTATTATTATTATTATTAATAATCTGCTTTGCCTGTTGAAACACTTACTGTACTGTTAGTTCTGGATAAGGGTTAAGATATGTAATCTGTATGCCTTATACTGTATGTGAAAATGTCCATCTCAAAAGTGCGAGGTATTTAAAAATCCATGAAATAGGCTTTGTCAACTTCACACTTTGATTGTACCATGTCATTTAATTAAAACTTCTATCTATGTTTTGCAATTACAGTACACGGAATGTTGATGAGCCACATCAATAAGTATTTAAGATAGAACTGTGCCTATACCAGACCAAATAATCGAGCGCAGCGTTTTATTTACTTTCAAAAAGTATGTGTCTTTTACAGTGAAGCACATGAAGAAAGTGCAACAAAAATTGAGGCGAAGCAATCAGCTGATAAATCTTTCTTTTTTCTTTTTTTCCGTTCCCCTATCAGACGTGAAAGCCTGATAACCACTGCCACCCCTCCACATCCCCCTTCTCTTGCCCTTCACATCTGTGTGTCTGCAGAGCCGCGATAAGCAAATCAATATCCTGTCACTTCTCATTTTTACTAGCCCAATTCTGCTCTCTGCACCTTCCACAAGGTGACAAGCTTCTGCCTGACGGCCTGGACTGGACAATCTTAGTCTCCTCTTTGTAGAATATTCTCTCTCAAGTGACTCTGAAAGACACTCTATCACTAGAATGATGCCAACATGTTGGTGCTAATGCAAGGTAGCTACGCATTGATGCTGCTGCACTTTTTCACCATCCTCAGTTCACTCTCAGTTCATCAGATGAGATGATTGTGCGAGGGGTTGTCTTGTAAGATATTCATGTTGTGTATTATTCCTTTGCTTTGGTGAGATTGCAGCAAAGTCCCACGATACAATTGAGGCCTGTGAGCTGAATGCATCATGCATAAAAACTGACTTTATTACAGCAGCTCCAATCCAATTTCTGGTTCAAATACCAACTGATCCTACCAAGATAAAAACAGTATGTAGACTTTTTTTTAAATCAATTGTTCTTAAGGCTGCATGCAGGTAATTATATAAAAAATATGTAACTGTTAAAAGTCAGTGTAGTGACTTGCGGGGGGATTTGATTCATTTCTTTGACATCGATTATTTTCAATCGTCAGATTATATGTTGGTGCTGAAGACTACGAGGAGATAAAGACTGAGTCCATGCTTTACGTTGTGCATATTAAACTAAATAGCTGTGCCCTGAGCGATACAACCAAAGCTGTGGAGGAGTTATTAGTCTGAAAGCACTTAAAGCTTCAGTCATTTCCACCGCTTCATGATAGATGTTAGAATAATCTTATATTTATTGCTAAAAGAGCAATGCACGGCAGTAAGGTGGAGTTTTGGCGAATATGACCTGAAAACTTAATTTAGTTATCAGAAGTACAACTAAATCATTGTATTTTTTTAAAGTGACATGTTCCTTCATAGATGCTACTCCCTTATAACAAAATCTGCCTTGATTTTGCAAGGTAGTACTGTGCCAACTCCTAAAAAAACCTATATCAATCAATCAATCAATCAATGTTTATTTATATAGCCCAATATCACAAATGTTACATTTGTCTCAGTGGACTTCACAGTTTGTACAGAATATCAGAATGACAATACGACACCCTCTGTCCTTAGACCCTCACATCGTACAAGGAAAAACTTCCAGAGAAAACCCACAGTTTAAAGGGGAACATGGGAGAAACCTCAGGGAGAGCAACAGAGGAGGGATCCCTCTCCCAGGACGGACAGACGTGCAATAGATGCCGTGTGTAAATTGAAAAGATAATACATTTGCAACATAGGTAGTCCAAATGTTTGGAAATGCATGTGTGTATAATAGGAAGATGAATCCACGAGGATATCCATCCAGGACTTATGATCCAGGACCACAGCCACGACTCAAGATCCAGGACTTGCGATCCATGACACAGGACCGCAGGATCATCATGATCCTGCGGTCCTGTGTCATGGATCGCAAGTCCTGGATCTTGAGTCGTGGCTGTGGTCCTGGATCATAAGTCCTGGATGGATATCCTCGTGGATTCNAAAAGATGTAACAAAGATGTTTACACTGCCGACAGTCATTATTTCAAACAACACATTTAATGCAGAATGCTTGCTCATTCATTTGTTTCCCTCGACCACGATGGTTGCCATCGTTATCAGCAAGGTTGTGCTATATGGACAAAGCAATACAACTTCAAATCTATTTAAAATGGTTTTCTTCCAGTAAACAACTATGGTAGATACAGTAGACAGCTGGACTGTATAACCAAATAACTAGGTTTTGTCTCCTCTGAACATTACATTCACGTTATATTTGTATATATATATACTGTATGTACATGAGTGTGACCCTCATGTGGCTGTGATGAGAACCACCTACTCACATTTTACTTTTGGAAAACTCAATGAACCTACACATACAGATTAGCGTTACTTTGCAAAAAGCCCAACCTGAACCTGAACCTTTTTCAGCTTCGCTACATTTATGGCATTATCCTTCACTCTTTCTAATACTAAATCCTTTGACTCCAAGGACACAGATACCATTTTTCTAAACAATAGTAAGTGTGTTTTACTTTAGTACTTATTGTAAATTAAAATCCAGCCAGGTTTGGTATTTTAATAGCCTTAAACACAACATAACATGTGTGGGATAAATCATTCAATGCATTATAGGGGAATTTTAAGAGCGTTGACAATTGACACCACTAGTTTTACCCTTCCCTACTCTGCCATACTGACAGGCTGCTAATGGAGAGGCACCCAGGAGGAATGAATAATCATGCTCAAAGTATGAATATAAATCACTCTAAATGTTATATATATTTTATTTTAATTCAATTCACATTTGTTTGAAATCTGTTTAATTTGGACCAATCAAAAGCTCTTTACAGGTCGACAGCCATGCTGAGAATTCCTCTGGGCTGTAATGCGATTACCATATTATTTATTCATACATACATGTAGGACAAAGTCAGATTTTAAGCAGACTTCAACATCTGATCACCATTGATCAGAGACAGATCCCTAGAGCATCTAGGATTGCTAATGTCCTTGCCCATAGTTTCTATCAAAGACCTACTCTTAATTCTACAATAAACTCTAACTCCAACAACAAAACCATAACTAACTAGGGTTCATGCGAGGATCACAACACACACACACACACACACACACACACACACACACACACACACACACACACACAAAAAAAACTACAGACACACACACAAAATTAACTCAAGCATCAAATAAAGGCTCCCAAACATCTGCCTGACTCATTGTTAACTCCCCTGGAAGGTATACTGAGCAAGACAGTAATGAAAGTGGTGTTAATTGATCAAACATATCCCATGGGGACAGTTTTGTGAACAAGAGGAACCAGTACATTATTCAAGTTTCTTGAATTAGTTATTTATCAGGCCCTCTTTTATACAGGACAATGTAAATGAGAATGATAATCCTCGTATTTCTCCGACATGTATGATGCATAGTGACACAGTAGACGACTGCAACACTAAATACATTTAGTACAGAAGTCAAAAGTTTTTTATTTCCAAAATATATTTAGGGGATTTAGAATGTAAGGGGGACCTTCTGCCCAATAAATATTTCTGTCACAGACATACGCATCACAACAGAGAAGTTTCTAAATCTATTTGGTAGGAAACGTATAACTTTGCGGTGTTTCTCCTAAACTGTCGGGGCATGGAACCCCATTTAGGATTACAGTGTAATGGGGCCTTTTGGGCTGAATCTGCTCCCAACAAGGCTGTTTCCCATTCGAGCCAAAACACCCCCAGCTAAAACTGCAGGTGATTATGCATGGCTGTCAATTCCATTTAGCCTACGGTACAAAACTTAAAACATGGACACGAAGCCTTCTAGTTTGCGTTTTGCCCTGTCCATTCAGAGGCTAGTGTTTATTTTCCCAACGCAGGACACAAGCGTGAGTCTTGGAAGTGATAAGGAGTTATCTGGAGGATACACATGTGGCAGGAATCATTGTTGTGCTAGTGATGGCCCATGACTCAATTTCATTATCCCCACTCCATGACTGCCATTTTCAAATTGGGTATAAGAAAGATTCAACGGAGTGACACATTATCATTCTGTACCACAGTTGATTAAAATAAATAAAATGAAATAAATAAAGCCCTGAGAAGTATTTCCAAGAAATCATTGTTTAAGGCGCTAATTTCAGTGAAGAGCATTGAGAATCTTATCAGGGTCTGCTGCTATTTGACACTGACTTGGGCACTGAATGTTTAAACAAATCTTCTCCGAGCTGCCCTTAGACAAGAACATGAGCGGAGAAAAAGCTTGAGTGGCTGAAACCAAATTAATTGTAATCTTCTACCGTTGAATGTCTTCAGAAAAGTTTAGGCCAACAATGGAAAATGGTGGTGGATGAGTATATCTTACCTTAAAGAACTCATTATACCCTACTGTCCAACTAGGGCATTGCGTTCCAAGAATGCAGGGTTGTTGGTTGTTCCTAGAGTCTCTAAAAGTACAATGGGAGCCAGAGCCTTTTCTTATCAAGCTCCACTTTTGTGGAATCAGCTTCCAGTTTGTGTTCGGACGGCAGACACCCTATCCGTTTTTAAGAGTGCGCTTAAGACCTTCCTTTTTGATAAAGCTTATAGTTAGGGCTGATTAGATTCAGCCCCCTAGTTTTGCTGATATAGGCTTAGTTTGTCGGGGGACATCTTACTTCTTCCTTCTCTCTGTCTATACCTGTGTACTCTCATGTTCCGATTAACCCAGCTTCCCCAAATGTCTTTCTTTTTGGTGTCTATATACGCCGGGATCCGGAGTCATGGATGATCCTGCGGTCCTGTGTCATGGATCGCGAGTCCTGGATCTTGAGCCGTGGCTGTGGTCCTGGATCATAAGTCCTGGATGGATATCCTCGTGGATTCATCTTCCTATTATACACACATGCATTTCCAAACGTTTGGACTACCTATGGTGCAAATGTATTATCTCTGAGACTGCCAAGGCACACNCTGGAAGAAAACCATTTTAAATAGATTTGAAGTTGTATTGCTTTGTCCATATAGCACAACCTTGCTGATAACTACACTCTAAAAACGAATTCAGGCGACATTTCAACTCCACTTAATTAAATGCATGGTTGCAAGATAAAAATGTGAGTTAATTGATTTAGATAAACAATTTAAGTTGCAAACATAAATGTATAAGTTGTGTTGACGTAATATTGTTGGTAATTACATCNGTAGTTTTACAAAGACTTTACAGATTTTACATATTTGGCACTGGTTTTAAATATGTAAAGGCCTCTAACTTCGTTGTGATGGCAGCATTTATTTGCTGTGTCCCCATTTCCAATGGTAATATGGCTAATGTGTTTATTTATTATTTGTGGGGCAATTTAAATTTGTGTTATCCATCTTTTTTTTCAAGATTTAAATGAAGCTCAGCACAAGTTCTTTCAGGAAGACTGGGTGTATATACATTCACTCCGCATCTGCTTATAATCAGCTCATCACAGGCGTTCTCTTTAACCTATTACATTCACCTCATTCTCCAGCAGCCAATCAACGTGCTGCAGCCAAACTATAAAATGGTTCTCCTCTCTCCTGCAGTCAGCTGTGATTTCAGGTTTTCATGCACCTTATCATATGGCATGTGTCAATAAATGTTCAAACAAAATGAATTATCTCCTGATTGAAACATCATGTGTTGAAATAAACAACTGCAGTTCAAAATAAAAAGTGAATCACCTAATATTTTTGTTGTGGAATTAATTTCTTTCTTTAGAGGCAAAAACATGAAAAAGCTAAGAAAAAAAAATATTGAATACAATATATTTGGAGCAACTTAATTTATAAATGGTTGTCAACTTAAAAAATGTGTGTTCACGATGATGGTAATTAAGTACATACAACTTAAAATTCCTTTTAAATCACACGGTAAAACAAGTTGGAACAACTTAATTTTTGGACTAATCAACTTAAAAACTTGTGTTTATGCTACCAATTATTAAGTAAGTGGTAATTAAAAACACCTCTGATTGTAGAGGAAAAGCCTTCTCCCCTAACTCAAATAACTTTGTTGCTTTAAGACAATTTCATTAGAAGTTGTCTTAACTCAATAAACATCGATGCAAACTGTTGCGTTGATTTTCTTTGTTGAGCCAAGGCATTTGTTTTTAGAGTGTATGAAACAAACTCAGTCTAACTCATAAACTATTAAATGTTTACTATTTCACCTTTGTGGCTCCCTTTGAGTTTTTGATGATTTAAGATCAGAATTGGACTGGACTTCACAAAAGTGAAATTAATTAATGATTGAAAATCACAAACACACACCTTACTCACACTAACAGATGTTCTTATGACATTTCCAAAAGAATAAAAACATGTAATTTTCAATTGGTCATGAACAGAGGTGGGAAGTAGTGGAGTACAAATACTTTGTTACTGTACTTAAGTATTTTTCTGGTATCAGTACTTTTACTTCTTAGATTTTCAAAAGGTTCATTAGTTTAGTTATAATCTGCGTTTGGTGGCGTGATCATTATTATTTAGAGTTATTATTAGTTATTATTTAGAGCGTGCCTATTGATTTTAACACGATCCGTGTATCCATCATTTCCTGGTTTTCTCTAAAGAAGAGCGACCAATGAGAACTTTGTCATTTTGCCGTTGGTCAGCATCGAAACATTCATTAGCTAACAATGACCTTATTGTTCTATTAATATAAAGGGAGGTCAGTTTCTCTTTAAAACAGCTGGTAGTTATGGGTACTTTTTACTTAAGTACATTTCAAAGCCCTTACTTCTTTACTTTTACTTGAGTAAAGAAGTTTACTTTTAAAACGGGAGTATCTGTACTCCCACTTGAGTAAATGATGTTAATTGTTCTGCCATATCTGGTCATGAAGCAATTGATAAGATATTTTCAGGACATACAGAGTTTGCTTTACAGAAGACTGCAGATGAACAAAGGCAGTGAAGTCTTTGTGTGCCTTTGAAAGATATAACCTTGTGAAAACCATGCAATATACACAACAAACATGTTCACAACATAAATACTGCAAACACATATTTGAACTAACACATAGATTCACCTGCACACACAGTCCATGCACAATTGCACACCCAATAACGCCCCCACATATTCAAGTTGCCTCCCACACCCACACATTAGCACCCACACAACTGCGCAAGCAAGCTCACACTTTATTTCATAAAGCAGTTGGCTGAACATCTATAAATAGGCTGTAGGGCACTGCACAACCTCAATTTGCCACCCCCATACACTCCTATAGCAATTATCCCAAGGTTTATTTCGGTTAAGCAGTCAAGCACAGGGAATAAACGACTCAGCCTATTCAGCAGTGGTTATTAGGAATGAGGATACTTAATAGCAGCTAGTAATCAATCTGATCAAAGGGGAATGAGTAAAATAAGCTAATGTGTTCATTGCTCATGGTCTGAGAATAGAGTGTTTGTTTTTAGCAATTTGATACACTGATCTATTGTAATGTCGCCTCGTTGGGGATTTAAGATGTCACAGTTTAAGGTTTAGGCAAGAAAACTACTTGGAAACGATGTGTAATGAGTTAAAAAAATTTAGATAGCAACATTTAAGTTACCTCATTATGACGTATTGGTTCTGTCTCCAGAGTTCTGGAGCAGTTGCTCTGAGCGCCTAATACAGCCAGGAATAGGTTCACATTGTAGTTAGTTGAAAGCCTCGTGGGTCTCATCCAAAGGGTGCCTTGTTCGTCAGTAACACACTCTGAGGGCTGTGACAAAACGTGCTATTTGGGATTCAAGGACAGGCCAATCATTCAGGTAACTAAGATGATCAGTAAGATGTGGTTGTCATGGTCACACGGCAAACCACAGCTGTAAATAGAAAAAGTTGAAACTTCAGAGACTCTCAGGGCAACGGCTTGTTGATAAGAGCAGATTTGATCAATTCAAGTAGATATCCTAAAGTTAGTCTGTTTGGTATGAAGTATCTTCTTTGAACTTCCACAAACACTGTTTGTGAAGAGCTGCAGTGTGACAAAAATATGGAATTTCGTACTGAAAATTCTGAAGAATATACACTTAATTTGTCTTACTTTGACGGTTGAAACTGTTATTAGCTACAGATTCATTTTGGAACATCAACAACTATGGATTAAAGATGGAACAGTGTTCTGTAGCACTTTGTTAATGGTTAATAATCAGTTTGAAGGCTATCTACAAACAATCCTAATCCTTGTTAATCATTCAACATTGTAAATAAACATTATTGTTAATATTTCAATAACTTTACTCAAATTAAATAACTATTCATTTACCATCTTAGAATGATTGCTATGCTAAATTAACACGGATATGCATTATCAAGGGTTCTTGTTTTGTTTGCAACCTACCAATGTGCTCCATTATACACTGATTGATGAGTAATGGAGGGGATTGGCTGGTGAACGGCCCCTCCTGCAGCCATCGTCTGTGCAGCCGGATGGTGATTCGGTCTGGCTCTACGCCCAATGTCATTGAGCTATTTTTTCCATTGGGCAACAGTTCTCTAAGGACCAGAGCAACATATGTTTTTGCCTCCCATGCCACTTTAATTTAGGGTACTGTTTATTTGCTTGTGGCGATTAGAAACCTCCTGCACAAGGACATCAGTTTTCTCCTGGGAGATCCTATTTCTTTTTTATTCTTCTTCTGTTCACAACCTTACCGTACCGACATTTAACAAAGGACGGAAATAATGGTTATTTGTTTTCTGATGACCAGTTCATTGCTAAACCTATTACATGCATTGATTTGATATAGTGTGGTGTGTACATGAGTGGAAACTGCTCTGCCCACTGCTCTTGGTCATTGTATTAAAGAAAAAGGTACACTTTGTGAGCTTGGATGGTTACAAAGTTACAACAGAGATTTAGAACAACTTCCGCATTTGTCTTTACAGCAGCCAGAGTCTTGTTGGATGTGCAAAGTAAATATCTGGAAAGTACTGACTTAATTAATTATGCAATCACAATGTGTTCGTCCACCTTCTTGCAAAAAGATCAGTGTCCACATCTGTTTTCTTGTCCCATAGCATGAAACTCATTCCAAACAAACTTCTTTCATTATATCTTTGGGTCAAATGTTAAGTGGTGATCACAGACTCTGGTAATGCTAGAGAACCTTGCTACCGTTGATATCTCTGTTGGTTAAACATATATCTATCCCTCTCGGTACAATTAATGTTTGCTGTGTATTCAAACTTTGCAGATGTGTGGGCTGCATGGGACTCATTGAATTTGAGGATCTGGAGTCAGCACTTCATATGACTGTGGCACAGGGAAAAGAAAGCGGCTTGTATCGAGGCTATGTTGAATCAGAAATGCACACAAAGAGGAAGGAAGAGCTAAAAAAGATAGCGAGGGGGAAGTTGGCGGGCATACCGGGAGCGAGAGAGAGGCAGAGAAAGAGAGGAAAGAGAGGATAGCGAGGTCAGAGAGAAAGCCTAGATATAAAGAAATAAAGAGAGGGAGAGAGAGACTTTACTGAAAGGGAACATATAGTGACAGAGAGGTCTAACAGACACAGCGGCTTTGATATCCCCTCAGCTTTAGACTGACCTTCACCTGCACCACATGAACCGAGCAACACAGACACAAGGTGGATGGAGTGTTCCCTGAGCTGTCCTTTAGCTCGCGCTCTAGTAACTGTCATAAAACAGCGCTGTCCTGATGGCAAAGAGTGACGGAGGGAAAAGCCCCTGTGACCTGCGCATACAACTTGTTTAATGACCGTAAAGAGATACTGGGGAGAATCATATATATAATCATAAAACATATATTGATGTGTAACAGTGTGCTCAGTGAGGGTGCTGCGGTTGTGTCACATATTATTTTAGTGGGATTAAGTGAAACCTAATTAATTACATAAGGTCATTCTTTGGATCAAGCCTTCTTTTCCTTTTCAATCCATTATTAATCTTTAGTGTGTTCGATCAACAATAGCTAAAGAGAATTTTTAATAATAAATTCACATTTTCTTTTCTGTATGGTTGTATAATTGATGAGTTTAAAAATCACTTTGATCAGTTTCAAAGGATATTTTGAAACGTGACGCAAACAAAGATACATATTTTACATTTCTACACTCAGATTGATTTATTCTGTCTGAGTATCTTAATGTACAACATTTCTTTCTATTGATAATCTCTCGAGAGTTCCATCCTTACAATGTGAACTTGACTCTCCTAAGTCATACAGAGTGGCTTTACAGCTCCCCTTATATCCTCTGATTTCTCTTCCTGAAATATTTATCATCTGGGTGAGAAGGGGTTAGGGTTGTGCCGGAGCCGCAGGGATCTGATCCACCTGTGGGGGAAAGGATTGTGCTGAAATAGCCAGACTGCACACTGCCTTTATCTCGAGACCTAAATCCAGGAAGTGTACGATCAGTTTCACCTTCAGTCAGAAATGAGAAAGTGGCCTTTGGAAGACACTTTTTGGGTTTAGAAAATATTCTTCAAACACTTAAAAAAAGGGACAGGACGTGTTCTTTAATGTCATGTCTTTCTATGATTACCGTATATGATTTTTGTCACCATTTAATTATATAGTCTCCACTTCATTTTACTCGACTTGACCCCTTTTGTTGTTTGTTGCTGACAACCCTGAACAGTTATCTCAGTACTAACATAGATAGATAGATAGATAGATAGATAGATAGATAGATAGATAGATGGATGGATAGATGGATGGATAGATAGATAGATGGATGGATAGATGGATAGATAGATAGATAGATAGATAGATAGATAGATAGATAGATAGATAGATAGATAGATAGATAGATAGATAGATAGATAGATAGATAGATAGATAGATAGATAGATAGATAGATAGATAGATGGATAGATAGATAGATAGATAGATAGATAGGTACTTTATTGATCCCAATTTGGGAAATGTCTGCGTTGCAGCAGCATAAAAAACAAGGCAATGCACGTAAGATAAATTAGGACACAAGAAAAAAACAGTCCAAAATATTTCTGAAATAGAAATAAAATAGCATTAACAATTTGCTTACACTTATTTTGAGAAATGTATACATTTATATTTAACATTACACATTTAAGATGTAGCTTTTTGATGTTAATGTTTGATGTAACTAGGTTTAAACATTTAGGGACCTATCTTACATCTTGCTGAATCCGTGGCATTGTCTCATGTGTTCGAGGTGCCCATGTTGGCTTAGTAGCAAGTACAAAACAATGGCAGCATTGACCAGCAAAAAGCAATTTTGATGTTAATATGCTAAGATAATTCCTGCTATTTAAAGGGCACATTTTTCACAGCTAGTTAGATTTGACATACAGTCTGCGGATTCACCACATGTTGGTTTTAAAGGGAATTTTACACGACACTCTGAATTATTTAATAAATGTTATGCCCAAACAGTTTTGGAGATAAGAGATAAATTACAAAACATGTACATTAGATGCATCTAATGTGCCGCTAAACTAGCAAAAGTGTAGAGGAGACGACGCGCCACAGTTTGTTTGAATGTGCTTTTGAAGTTTAATGTCTTTCAAATGTTTCCAGCAGAAATGTCAATTTTCAGATTCAAATTTTAATTTATAATCCAAGATTTAAATATATAATCAACATGAAAATGTCCATATAAAAAAACTGGATTCTCTTTTAGATTGATTAAATAGAGCTTTATATTTAGAACATGCACTACCTTACAAATGGCCTCCAGCACTTTATTCTATGAAAACATGTAAGTGCCAGATGAGTTAAACACAAGGCTTTATTGTGAGAGTGTAGTAACCCTGAAGTCACGGACCACAGGGTGAAGTTTTAACGAGCGCTGCACGGTGACAGGTTTTCCGAGCCCACATTGGGCCGTGTCATAAAGATAATGTGTGGGTGTGCAGGTATTAAATTAAAGACATAGAAGGAGGGAAATGTTGTTAAAGTCAGTTCTACAAAAGGTTTGAGAAACCTTAGCTTTAAATGGCCCTTCTCAAGTAGACGCATCAAACAGAAAATAGCTTGTTTGCCTTTGCATTTTCTAATTAAGACGTGGAAAATAAAAAGTGCAAAAGAGAGGCTAGTAGGGGGAGAGAGAGAGATAGAGAGTTATGTCTGTTTCCATTTCGAATTTATCTGCAGGAGAGAAATTACAGTTGACTCCTCCACTCTAGTGGGAAAGCTAACCAATATGAAGAAAAAACAACAGCAGCAGCAAAGCATTGAAACTCTAATGCAGTTCTCTTCATTAAACGCATTCAACACTGACTCTGCATTCCCTTTGAACCGTCCCTCACCCCCTTTGAGCTTACTCTGATTAACCATGTTTTTATCCGACAGAAGGCTGATCTTACCTGACAGTTTTAATCATGACACTCTATCATGTGGCCACAGTTAACAGATATATTCATGTGTTTGTCTTTTCATTCATGTTTACCAGCTTCTTCTTCCCAACAATGACAGTCCTTGGAGTTGTTCCTTGTAGAAAAGTTTTACAACATTTTATTAGATACATTCTTTCCTGAAAATGTGTCCTATTAATCAGTAAGTGAATAGCTGCTTAGATAGTGTTTTTCATCTCCTCATCACCTATTATCCATCTTTGTGAAATAATAGTTACCATTTGGTGGAAAATATGAATAAAATGAAATTATAATTAGAATATGTAGCTGTGAATCCGATGACTAAGTGAGCTATTCATTCCAAATGATTTCCTTGGCCTCTGAACTTGCACTAAATAACATTACATCTTTCCTGAAATATACAGCACATCATATCAGTTATCTTTAATCTCCAAAGGCGGATATTGGTTAGGAGAAGTCACTTTTTCACATTTCCACGTCTTCTTCTTAATAGCCAGTTAATGAAGATACATGCAGAAGCCTTTTGGCTAATAAGACACATGTCAGATTTGTCTTGCCTGCGGAAGAAGCACTAAAACTCAGAAGCAAGCTGAGGCTAAGTCTTAAAACTGTGACAAACCACACTATAGGAGGGGGGCTGCCACAGGCAAAGGTAAAGCGGGGGAGAGATAAGAATGGAAGCAAAGAGGAAAGGAAGGGGAAAGGAGACGTAGGGGTGTCAAGACAGAATTACTCCTCATTACAGTGCAGCAAGAGGCCAGTAAATCAAATGCCACTGCAGCCTTTCTGCAACTTTCCCCCCATCATCAGTCAAAAGCCCTCCCCGTAAAACATGCTTTGTGTTCTGGCGCATGACTGCCTCCAGACCTGTAATAATAGAAACATGTCCCAGTGCAATGTTCGACAAGGTCGCCTCCTGTGTCTCCCATCTGAGTTGTGTGGTCCTGTGGGTATGTGGCCAAACAGCATGGGGAAAGAAGAGGATGGGGTGAGTTTCCCATGGTCAACAGAAGGTCGATTGATGAAATTGATGCTTAATTTTCCAAAGTCATCTAAGTGTTGTTTGGAGGTCCACACGCGCCATCAGCTGAGCAGGTGATGTCCTGCCACCGTCGTTTCACAAATGGCATGTTACAGCACCTTGACATTGTCGTGGTCGTGGGGTGAAAAACGATGTCGCACTTCATTAGGTCCCTGCTGGTGGAGAGCTGCTCGTCCCATTAGACGCCGCGGCGTGTCGCACCATGTTACTGCAAGCCCCATTGCCATTTATTTCACAATCGGCCAGATGAAACGGCTGATATTAACAATCTGTTCCTTGATGTGTTTCTCTCTCTCTCTCTTTCACTCTTTCTGTCTCCCGCTCTTGCTCACACACTTTTTTCTGCCTCTCTTTTCCTACTCTCACCCCCCCTCTGGCAGCAAACTCTTGGCATAAGCCTAGACAAAAAATGTGAAATCATTTGTTATGTTGGGTCACGTTTCAGGACACAATTAATGGAGGGAATCGTGTGGACAGGTAATTTGAATCATCAGCTCCATTTGTTATTTACAATTGTCAATTAATGCTGCCCTCAACAGCCCTTGTGTCAGCTCTCTCCCCGCCAGTTGCCAATTACTCTTCAGCCCACCTTCCTGACCTCCTGGCAGCGAGAGAGGAGGGGGAATGAGACGAGCACGATCCCTCTGAGACGGGAAACATCCCAGCCATCTGCCTCCCGCATTCATGCCTCCCCAACCAGGAGAGAACGGGAGAAAGTGAGTGAGAGTAACAAAGAGAAAAAGTGAAAGAGGGGACAAAAACAGAAGAGAGATGTTGAAAGGAAGAAATCTAAGCAGAACAGGGATGATGAAGGGACAGCTTTGACCTTAGAATCTAATTTGAGATCAAATGTACGTAAAAGTCTTTTAAGCTTCCTCTTTTACTCTTCTACAGTATGTCTGGCAAGACTATGCGTGTTCTTGCGCTACATAATACTCATGTTGTCCTGATTTTATAATGTTCCCGTTACACCGACACGATGCTTAACCTGATCGACTGTCTTAGATATTTTTGTGGCTCAGAATTTGCCCAATTATTTTAAGTATTGAACGTATTAAAGGAAAGAATAACATTTCTTCACTGCTACATCAATTGTGTCTCTTTTTTAGTCCATTTTGAACAATGACATGGAAATGAATTACCCCACCCATAATAAAGAATGTTTGGCAAGTTTCATGTTATGACTTCTAACACATTCCTCAAATTACTTACTTCCTATCACAAACTCACAAGGAACATACTGTATGTTTGCAATAAGTAAGGAGAAGTGGACTTCTCAGTACAATACAGTTGCGTATCGTCCACACGGTTCCGTCGCGTTGAAGCTTGCCGGTGGGCGTGTATGGCGCGCGACCAACAACCAATCACATTAATCTCCTGCCCCGGACACACAAGCACAGGGTTTGATTGGCTAGCGCTTGTACTGGCATATGATTTGATCAGCCTGTCCTCCTTCAAAAAACGACCGAATAGGTCGATTGTTCAGCAGCTTATTACGACCCATAGTAACGTTTTAAAGTGTAGCACCTCTAGTGGTTGAGTGCAAACGCTCCGGAGGGTCGTTTATTCACAAATAACCCTCTCTGGAAAATCCTAAATTGTGAAATAATTTGGCCATTAAAATGCTTTTTGATTAGATTTCTAGCGAGAAGTGTATTTTGTACTTTTATAATCTATGTCCAGTGGATGTGTAGAATCTATAGTTTGATAGATATTACGAAGATGATTTGAGGTCTCGCCAGGAGAACGTGTACGCAGCGTCCATGTAAAGTTGGCGTCAACCCTCACGGGGTGAAAACAGTATTTCCGGTCTCGAAGTTTTCATAATAAAACCGGAAGTATTCCTCTCACTGTGAAATGATTACACAGTGATATCTGCATTACTCATCCACTAAAAAACATCAGTTTATCCTTGTTAATTACACAATATTGATTGGTTTAAATTGTGTACAATGCTTTTGTGTTTTTACATGTAACCTTCGATTCGGAGAAACACATTTTTTCGGAGTTTAGACACTACAGAGTTTTCGAAGACAATCCACTACCCAGAATCCTCAGCTATCGTTTGGGACTACAACATCCGCTTTGCTTTACAAATCCCGTGATTAGTCCTCAAGCTCTGTGATTGGATGTTGGAGTGGCAGTGCGACAAGGTTACCCTGAGCGTCAAACAGCTCTTTGAAATGGAATGTAACCACGGCAGACTATCCAAAACTGGACTCGAACGGATCCATCCAACTGTGTACACCCCTGGAGGTTTAGAGAATACGAAACACATTGGTGTTATCAAATTTAAAACACATAATTAATACATGGGTGAAAATAGCTTGTGTCCATAATGGTCAGCATTAATATATACCCACATGACAGCTAAGGTCAGAAGAGCTTTATTTAACAGCTGGTCTTATGTCTGTGACCCCTCCTGTTGTTCATTGAAAAGCCTGAAATATGCACTTGTCAAGGTTCAGAGGCACATTTTGCAAATATGGCAGTAGCCATCGATCATCTTAAGATAAGATAAGATAAGATATACTTTATTGATCCCAAGTTGGGAAATGTTTTTGTTACAGCAGCATGTACTACTTTGTTCTACTCCACTACAATTCAGAGGTTAACCTGGTATTTTTACTCCATTACATTTATTTTTGTTACTTTGCAGATTCTGATTAATGATGTGAAATATAAACAACCCTTAAATCAGACTTTAGTTACACCTGAGTAAAATTCAGGGAAGGTGATTGTCAAGTGCCAAAATAAACTATGCAATATATT
>NW_011336050.1:112740-141072 GCF_000735185.1 Notothenia coriiceps
CTTCCATGTAAAGTTAGCGTGGGTGAAAACAGTTTTTCCGGTCTCGAAGTTTTCATAATAAAACCGGATATATTCCCCTCACTGTCAAATGATTACACAGTGATATCTGCATTACTCATCCACTAAAAAACATCAGTTTAACTTGTTAATTACACAATATTGATTGGTTTAAATTGTGTACAATGCTTTTGTGTTTTTAACCTTCGATTCGGAGAAACAAATAGTTTTTTCGGAGTTTAAACACAACAGAGTTTCTGAAGACACTACACTACCCATAATCCCAAGCTATCATTTGGGACTACAACATCCGCTTTGCTTTACAAACCCCATGATTAGTCCTCAAGCTCTGTGATTGGATGTTGGAGTGCGACAAGGTTAAGCCAAGCTCTTTGAAATGGAATGAAACCACGGCAGACTATCCAAAACTGGACTCGAACGGGTCTACTCCACTACAATTCAGAGGTTAACCTGGTATTTTTACTCCACTACATTTATTTTAGTTACTTTGCAGATTCTGATTGATGATGTGAAATATAAACAACCCTTAAAGAAGACTTCAGTCAAACCTGAGTAAAATTCAGGGAAGGTGATTGTCAAGTGACAAAATAAACTATGCAATATATTAGACATTAAGTACTTTGTCAGACTTAATGTTTATCTGTTGATACCCCCAAAGTTTTTTTCTTATTCAAAAGAAGACCTTAACTTAAAGTATTCTTAAATAAAGCCTTATTAGTTTGTCTGTTTTGCACATCCTCCTGTTAATATCTTTGGACGTCCTCCACTAGCTGTTTTATTGTAGAGATCACTAAAGTATCTTCTTGATATTTTCTATTCTATATTTCTATCATTGACCTTCTACTTTCCCCCTATGAAAGTATGTAGGCTACTCTTAATATTTAAATGTTTTCATCAAATATAACTTATTCAACAACTAAATTCAATAACGTGCTTTAACTACGAGGCGGTGCGGGTTAAAAAAAACAGTGGTCTAGTTAATTAAACATAATAATATCAAACATAATATTACTATTAACTTTATTGTGAAATTAAAACAGAATGGTAAAGAAAAATACAGTGTCAGTCTCTCGATTTGAAGCTTATACATTGAACCATGAACCTGTATAGACCTGTAACAGTCAACTGCATGAGGAGTTGGAAAGGTAGTTTCTGAAGATATTACAAATAACACACAGCATACAATGCCATAATACGTTTTTATTATTAGTTTAGGACACTTATGTATGTATAACATCTGGTGTAAATACAGTCTATTTACCAATTGGATCAAATATAAAAGTCAGCCGAATTAGTGTTGATACTGCAAGGAGATGTATTGTGTGAAAACAAATTGAAGATGCTGTTTAATTGCTGAGGCGTTCAAACCCCTCTGCAGTCAGCATGTTGTTGTGTCGCGTTCGGCGGCATTTCTTCCAGTTTGTCCAAAGTTCTTCTAATCAGGGCTCTATAAATAAAGAACTACGGCAGATGTCTAATATTTAATGCAGCCGAACCGTGTATTACAATGTCGTTATGTGATGACTTCCAAAGAGAAAAGCAAGCACACTCGGAATAAAGTATTCATTTTTTTTGGAAAATGTTTTCGGATTTCATATCGCATTAACACCATATCCCAACGTGCATTGCGGCTAAAACATCCAATCACAGAGCTTCAAGTTCAATGTTTTAGCCTATCAAAACCTCTGAAAAAAGAAATGTGTCTCTCAGAATCTAAAGGAAAAAACCAATGGGAAAAACACAAAAGCATTGTACACAATTTAAACCAATGAATGTTGTGTAATTAACAAGGATAAACTGATGTTTTTAGTGGATGAGTACTGCAGATACAGCTTTAAAATCATTTGACGGGGGGAATACAGTTTTATTATGAAAACTTCGAGACCGGAAATACTGTTTTCACCTCGTGAGTGTTGACGCTAACTTTACATGGAGGCTGCCGCATATATACGTTCTCCTGGCGAGATCTCAAATCATCTTCGTAATATCTATCAAACTATAGATCCTACACATCCACTGGACGTGGATTCTAAAAGTACAATATACACTTCTCGTTAGAAATCTAATCAAAAAGCATTTAAATGGCAAAACTATCCTACAATTTAGGATTTTCCAGAGAGGGTTATTTGTGAATATACGACCCTGCGTAGCGTATGCATTCAACGGGAGCACCAGAGGTCGAAAACTTTAAAACGTGATTATAGGTCGTAGTAAGCGCTTGAACAATCAACCTATTTGGTTGTAATAGGGGCTTGAACAATCTACCTATTTGGTCGTATGAGTTGGAGGACTTGTTGGATTTGATTGGCTGGCGCTTCTGTCGACGCTTGAACAGTTGAACTTTTCTCAACTTTCAGCGCGAGCAACGGAGGCAAAGCGACGGAACCACAATACAGTTCGGCAAAGCTTGACGTCACCCCATTCAAAGTGAATGGGAAGCGTCTCCGTTGAAGCACGCAACAGAACTGTAAGGAAAACTTCTGCAGCAATGGAGAGTCAGGACTCAGAGAGACACGAGGAGAGTTGGAGCTTTGATGTCAAACACTGGTAGTTTATTACAAGTATCGGCCGGAGAATTCATATCACAAGTCACAGCAGCAAGAAGTTCTGACTTCCAGGGTGGGTTGCCACATCAATTCTGACCAGCCTCTCTCTCGATAGACCTTTTAACTAGTTTACAGAGAGTTAATCCACATATTGGGGGATGGTGCGTAAACACCTGGGAACACTGGAGATATCCCCAACATCTGGAGATACTGAATCACTTGCCTGACTCTTAGGCTCTGTGACCGAGAGTTGACCGGTCATAAAACTGAGAATGAGTGCAGCAGCACATTCTTTAAAGGAGATAACATTGGTTGGTTATTAACGTCAACAGGCAATAAGGTTAAATATCTAGGAGTAGTTCACTTTCACATTTCTCTCAAAATACCAGTGGCAAACCGTCAGGGCCTTCAAGGTATTCAGAGAATACCCTGGAACACTCCGATAAAACAAACAAAGAATTGATTTAATTATATAAATAAAATGTAGGTAAAATGAATAAATGAGAATCGTATCTGTGTTGTTGATCTGTAATATTACAGTGTTACGTTGATTTGTTTGTCCTTCTCGGTCCATGCACTACGCATTTCAGTGGTTTTGTATTAGAAAATAAATGCAACCAATCAGATATTTTTCTGGGCCTCTGGGTAGAATATCCTTCAACCAAGGTATTCTATATCCTTGATAGAATACCCTGGCCGTTGCACTGAATGAGAGCGTACCTTTGGATTGACAGTTTGATCAACCAATCATATATTGATTTGTAGCCAATGGGCGTATTGTTTCAGAGTTTCCCTCGGTTCCAGGGTATTCTAGAAGGCCCGGTAGTTCACTGGCTTGAGACAGAGGATCTAGATAAATGCCACGAAGCAATTCATATGCTGTTTTATTGTTTTTAACGTTGAAATGGCAAGTGCAACAGGTGAAGATGATGTTGTTTCGGAATTTTTGTGAGTATACCCTTTTCAAGATGACAATTCAGTGAAAAGACGGACATTATAACAGCAGGGGGGTGCGGAGGGTGTGTGTGTGTCTACAGAAGGTCCAGATGTGATAGACACGGTTCACCACTGCAAAATATAAATGTGAAAAATACAAACTCACTAATATTACTGTGTGAAACATATTTTAAATAATGTTTCAGTACATATTTCTACATTACATTTTGTTCTACTATATATTTAATGAAAAAAGCTATGTTTTTATGTGTATCAGAAACCATGTACAGATATATTTCTTGTAGTCACTGCGATTTCCTTTTTGGAAATGTATTGCCTTGATGGTTCAAACTCTTTGTAACTTAAACTTCCTGGGGGGGTTAAGGCACTCCTTTTACATTTTACCAGTCTGTCCCTTGTTGAGTGTCATTTTCCAACCAAAGAAAGAGAAACAAGGAGGAAGTGTGAGGGCTGACCTTATGGGATGTGGAATTGCAATTTGCCATAGCAGGCAGCTCGACACATACAAATGACGAGGAAACTTAAATTCCAATCCCTTAGAGTCCCCTGGCTGGAGGTTATTGCTTTGTAAAAAGGAACATGACATAACCAACCTTGCAAATTTGGCTGATGGCATTGTTATGGAGGGACTGAGCAGGGAGCGTGTGGAGGAGTTATATTCACTATTGTAAGGCGAGAGCTTTTCAGCCTTTGTCAGACCACTGATGTTTTGGCCCGAAGAACACCAAGTCACTGGCGGCTTCACAGGTCTAAATGCTTTATGATCGGATGTTCATTCAGATCTTATTTCATGACAACAAAGACAAATCAAGCAGGTAACCAGACGTTTAGGTCTGCAGGCTATCGACTGTCAACAACAAATTTAGCTACAGCGACAAGCTAATATATCACTTGAGGCTTTAAAGGTGAAAATAAAGAAAAGAGTAAAGAACCTTTGGAAGCAGCACATATTTTTGCCGTGTGACTCCAGCAATGTGTTGATAATAACACACATGTTGCCTATACTATAAAAGGGACTGCAATTAATACACAAAGATAAATGACACAGGTCAGCAGGAGGTATATTCAGTTGTAACTTAATTAAAATTTAAATAAATTAAGATTGGCCGAAAATACAAATATCAAAAACCGAAATGTTCTATCCCAGACCCAGACCCAGACCCATATCACAGAGCAGTTTTATGGTTGTATTACAAAAAGTGAAAATATTTGTTTGTGAATTCAATGGAAAAAAGTGAAAGCTCTGAGCATGGATAAACTGAAGACAGTGTACTGCAGCAGAAAGAGCCCATGTCTTGAAAACTCCACTTGGTCAAACAGAATAGCCTGCTGTTTGTGGTTCTTTGCATGAAGCAAATGTTGGAAGTACGCAAATATTTCAAGCCTCATTCCAATGTGTTCACATCGCAGCTCTGAGGGTATGGGATCGAAGGGTCCTTTAACAGTTAAGTTAGTAGAACAGTAGTTTAAATGAAAAGACATCCACCGAAGACCTTTTACCTTAAGTTGCTTTCTTTCCGTCCAGCATTTAGTTAAAAATGTTTGGGAGGACATATTAAGTAAAACTATTTTTCCAAGGCTACGCAGAGACACAGTGTCTGGTCAGTGTGGGCTGGTTGTGTAAATGCTTGAAATGATGCAGGTCACAGGTGGTATTTTGCCATCATATACGACATTAAAGAGTCTATTTGTGGATGATCGGTGCATGATATTTGTATTGATATTTCTGTGTTATTGTAGATGTCAGCAGGGATGAGGTTGCCCGTGTGTGCACACTTGTCTGAAGTGCTGAATAAGAACTGCTGGACCTGCTTTCATTCCTTTGAGTAGCTGCCATGGCCAAACATTACAGTGTCTAACCTGTCAATGACATACCACGGATTGCTATTGATTGGCACCATTATTGCTGCTGGCTAAATTCATTACAGGATCGACCAAGGTTGTCTGAGAGGGGCACAGAGGTTGAAGCTCCTCAAAGAACCTGAAAGGTTAAAAAAAGTGAAGAAAACAGAATAAAAAACACTTTCAAGGCTCGGAGCTATGAATATAATGAACAAAAACACTGTTTTCTTTGCTGTGGTTCGAAGAAGCAATAGAATATGTTCACTTCTCATTCATTTTAGCTATAAGATTATATTTCCAATTAGCTCTCTATATACTGCCTTTATAAGATGATCACGGCCAAGGTCATATGTGTTTTTCTTTTCTTCAGAGGAGATTTATAGTGCAGTATTAAAACATGTTTTTTTGGCTTTTCATTGATTCATGAACTTTACACCATTTGCCGAGCCGTGTTGTTTATGAAGTTGATGCAGGTCAGATGTTGTGTATTACTAGTGAAAGAAGAATCAAACAAAAGCCTGTTTAGTTCATTAGTAATGTTAACTATATGATATCTTTCTAAATCTTAANACAAGTTTTCTAATTGTGACATATAGGTCACAACACTTATTTTTTTTACCAGTTTAGTCTAAATGCCTGCAGTGACGTCTATGTCACACACATATTTACTTGCTCTTTTACCACAGAATAAAAAATAAAAAGTCTAAACAATGATTTATATTCGACAAACAACATGTTATCCAATATTTCAACCATAGGATTTGATGGATCTTACCTTTTATCCTCAGGATGGGCAGAGGGGCAAATTAGCTGGCAGACTGAAGTTAGCTTGTGGAGAAAACAGTCAGGAAAGATGGCTGCAAATTGAACATGAGGTCATCCCAATGGTCACATGACCTTTCAGAAATGTGATTTGGGTGTCGCTTCAGGACTATATGAGTTGAAATTAAGGGTATACTTAAAGTGACACCCCTGCTACACCCTAAAATTGTGTGTGACATGCGCGTCACCTCAGGTTCTTATGGGTTAAATTAGAAATATACATATACGCGTGATACACCCTTTTTTTGTATCTTTAATGCCGCATTTGGGTCAATCCCACGAATGAATATCCATATATATATGATTTGTAATTACCATAAATTCACTGTGAAAGAGTTTAAGTTATAAGACGAAACACAGGCAACTCCCAAATCGGATAACCTGGTTGTATTGATCTGTCAATCACAAGGTAGTCGCACCCTCAAGTATACCCTGCTTTATAATCTATTTTAATCTAATTTGGACCGTTTATTAAAGAAGTATTGAAACTAGTAATTGAGAGGACTAAGTGACTAAGGTAATAAATCAATATAACAGTAGAGTAATTTTCTCACAGACTTCTATTGAAATGTACTTGCAGCCAGGGGAGTCACTCCATGCTGACCATTATCAAACGCAGGTTAAAGTCTCTTTTGAATTGGCTTATCTTTTTAGTCCTAGAGTTTGCCCCTTGTGTGCACTTAATATACCTAATAATTATAACCTTGCGTATGTATTATAGATGCAGAGCATGCATTGCATCCCCTCTGTCCATTGATCCCATTCTAATTTCACCATGCAATGTTGATTCTGTCGATGTAGTAATGTGGCCAAACACTTTGACAAATGAAAATAGAGAGAGACACAGCCATCTCTATGCCTAATCTGCTACTTTATATTGATAGATATAAACCCTCTCCTGGACTTCATTTGTTCTTCCACACATTAATCCACATCTAGGCATTCTCCATCCAGGGGCTTAGTAGCTCTCTATTCTTTCCTTCCTAGTTGGAGATCGGGAACACTATAGGGGGGCCGGAAGATCCTGCAGAATACCAATTGGACACACCAGGGGGGAGTTGGATGAGGGATCTTGATTATAGATTTCGCTTGAAACATTTTTTTCTTCTCAGTGAAAGACCTAGAGAGAGTTGAAGGAGAAAGGGGAGAGGTGGACTTGCAGTATTGCAGGAAGAAACAGCGTCATCAGGCTGGTCTTTACTGATCTTAAATAGCAGTCCACAGGACGGTCGCTAAAGTTTCTCTCTGTGGTTTTGAAATTACGATTCTGAAACCAAAAGTGCAGGCCCAGGAAGGAGTGAATTGCTTTTGTAAGATGATTGCACTGTGTTCTATAGTTTGATTGGTCATGTAGGTATGAGGTATGTCAGTAGAGATGAGAGAGGGGCAAAAAGGAGGAGGTGAGGAGGGATTGGAATAGCTTCATTCATCATAAAGGTTGCCTGCGAATCCTCCCGCCTCTGTGATTCCACATGATCTCTGAGGATTTAGTTTGAGGTCTAAAGCCCTTCGAGACAAAACTGTACAAATTGAGTGTGATAGTTACTGACTCTTATATTCTGCCATAAATCCCGTCTTTTGAATTTAAAGTCATCTGTATTATATTGACTTGACTGTATTTGTTTTGTATAGGTTGGAAATGGCGTCATTTTCATTGCAAACTAAAACGTTAAAAAAGAGAATTAGCTTTTCAAACCATCCGAATGATGATAAGCCACAGTGTAGCACGCCTACAGCATCACTTAATACCCTAAACAGGTCTCACTTCAAATGGACATCATAGATTTAAATGGATCTGTGATAAATTGCTTTAAAACAGCAGCCTCTCTGTTGGTTGCTTTGCATTTCACATTCCCTTGTGAACAATATATTCCCTTTGGTTCAGCTTAATCTGCGTCTAATTAATACAATCAACCTGACAAACTAAATGTAGTTGTCGAATGTCCTCGATCTAATTTAAATGCACAGCACATGTATACAGCAAATGATATATTTAGAATCTTTGGATTTTTGCGAGCAGATCTAAAGGAATCCCAACATCCAAGGCCTCCACTTCAAGGCAGGAACTGTAAGTTGCTTGAATGTTTTGTGATGGTTTGCAGACCAACCTTTTGTATTGGATCCGATGAAACATTTACCCACAGATGCAATCATTCAGGCTGATAATCCGGCACATGGCTGAGCCCTGAAGGCCCGGTGAAGCAACCACTGGAGGTCTGTGTGGCGGGATCGATGC
Organism: Notothenia coriiceps; assembly: GCF_000735185.1. NCBI lineage: Eukaryota > Metazoa > Chordata > Actinopteri > Perciformes > Nototheniidae > Notothenia > Notothenia coriiceps. Next base: position 121,162 of record NW_011336050.1, read on the forward strand.
TGATCGCTGAGCTTCCCTCTGTCAGTCAGTGAGCATGTTATCTGCTCTCGCCCTTCACTTAATCACCCATTCACTCATTCACTCACTCATTCAATTGCTCAAGCACTGCAGCAGCACAGGCCGTCAGTCCCACCTTCCTTTCAAAATAACAACACTGCCCCCTTTTGGTCAACTTAATCCGTCACCTGGACAAGATGATGTCCTACTTGAGAAATGACTTCACCGAACAATTTCTGACATTCACGCTGTCTCATTGATTTATAAATCTTCTTTAGGGGAAAAGAAAGAGTGTTTTTTTTAGCAGGAAACAGTGTAAAAGGGTTGGAGGTTGGTGTACTTTTGGTTGCCCTGCCTTGGCTTTATCTCTGACTAAATCACTGCCACTCACAGCTTGTTACTGAGACAGAGCCATTTCACAAGTGCTGTGGATTCACGGTGAAATAGAGCTTGTGGGAGGGATGGGGCTGGACTGGAGTCCTGGGGGGAGGGTAATTATCCGTTATGATCACTGGGAGACGACATGAGCCTGTGTGACAGCTTTTGTTATTTTGACCCCCGACAAGAAGAGAAGAGGCGAGAAAGGATGATTAAAAGACTGTCTGCCCTCCTTGTGTCTTTGGAGGAAGAAGTATGGTGACACCCGGGTGGTTTCTAAGGATGTGCCTTGACAGCAGAGTGAGAGAAAGAGCTGCAAGAGGGATGGACATGAGAGAAAAGAGCATCCTGAGGGGGTGTCGGCGAGATGTTTAAGGCCCCTCCTCTACCACTTTGTTGCTTGGAGACATTTGGAGAAAATGCAAATGAGCAGGAAACAGAGGGACTGCATGATTGTATAAACAGTTACACAAACACAGCTGCCACAACAGCCATACAGAGCAGTGTGGTTAAATGGATGATTATGATAACAACTGATAATGTAATGGCTGCATTAATCTAATTTATGCAGACCATGCAATGAGCATTTGTTCAATTTGAATAATTAAGGTTCATAAAAAAATTAACTATAGCTGTACAGTGGATAATAACATATCATAGAGGTCTCCGCCCTACTCCCCTTTTCCCTCCTGGTGGCGTTTTCTCTTGTTAAGGAAAAAGGGAAGAAGCTCCGAGGCTAGCTGGTTTATGTGGTCATGTCCCTGCAGCAGAATCCCATGCCACTTGTTAATTGTTGTTAACCATTCACTGATTCATTGATGGAACATTTTAATTAGACCACGAAATGTCAGCCATTCCCTTACAAAGGCTTAATGGGATTTGGGTGTTCCAGGCTCGCTGTGAGTCTTACTGACACTCGCGTAGCTCCATGACAAGTCACGGATTCGACTGAGGATGTTTTATTCATTTTCAGTGCACTTTATGGTCAGTTGTTTTCATCTCAGCCCTTAAAGCCTTTTTCTTGTTTATGCCGCCCTAAAAAATAAACATGAAACATTGGTTTTGAAGCGTGAAGAAAAAAGTTGAGATGCAAAATAAGTCTGAGATGGAGAATTAGAAGGAAAAAAAACGATATCTACAGAGCTGTTTGTTCAAAGTGATGAATTAGAAATGTGTGGGAGTCTCAATGCACTGGTCTTACAATTCCCATGCTAATAACCCAAGAGTAGAGAGAGAGTAGCCGAGTCCAGATTTCAGCATTTCATCTACAATGTTTGCCATCTTTGTTTTCATCTCTTGATTTCTATATAGGCCATACACTTTTGTAATGAACATATGCGGATGGAAATGTCTTATTTGAAAACCCACAAGAAAAAAATAAGTGCAAAGATAAAAATCCAATAGTAGAAAATGGAGTGTGGGTGGAATTCACAATGTGTATAAAAGTGACGGCCTAGAAGATGTTCAAATAATTAAGTTATGCAGATAAATATGACTGATATGAGTTAGATTGTTTACCTCTGATATGAGTTCACATATAATATTAAGTTAAGTATAAGTAACACTTCTTTGAATACTTTCTTATGAAACTTTTAAAGGATATTTGTGATGGTCTTTTTGTAATAGCTGTACAGTTTTAGAGAAAATATAATGTTAATGCTGAAAATGGTAATAGAGTCCTCTTTATCGTAATCCAAAACAGAACCATACCAAATTTGTGTTATTTTACCATTTCACTCCAAACTAAATTAAAAAACTACCAATCTGGCCACGGCCGAGGCAAAAGTGCTGGGAGAGAAGGACAAATACACAGATGAGGTAAAAAAGGAAGTTGCAGGTTAAATAAAATGCTACAATTTATTTCAAAGGTTAAACGCATTAGTGCATGAGCACAGAATCACAGAGGAACATGTTGCAGGCTCTGCTTCCAATTGGATTTAGCTTTTGCCTTATAAGAAGCCACTGGTTTACTTAACTTAAATGTACTTAAATAAAAAATAAAAAATAATATAAATGCAACTTTGGAGTTTCTTGAGATATCAATCATAATAAGTACAGTTAATCTTAATAACATGTGAAATCAAATGTGCCAATGTATGCCCCCTTGGGTCCTGAGGAACCTTCGGCTAGGAGGGTATCCTACCAATAAATCATTCAATTAGAAAGTCTGTGAAATGTTTAAAATCAACTCAACAAGAAGGCCATACCTTTTGTAACCTCATAAAATACCATGTTCAAGATGAGCCGAAGCCTTCAACAGTTGTTTTTTATTACTGAAACTGTGCTGAATACCTCCAAACATGCATCAAAAATTACAACACACACTTGTTCTCTATATATTTTACTTTGCATTTGAACTACTGACAATGTATAATGCCATTAGGTGTACAGAAGGCTCAATGCACATTGTGCTTGTAGTGACTAACACTCCAGCATCTCCTCTGTTGAGTACCTTTAACATCCTGTATAATCATTACAGTATTAAATGTAAACTACTGCATTATGGAAACATAGATTTACAAGCCTCCATAATATAGCACAGCAACTCGGACTGTGTTATATCATTCTGTCATACTTGTAATATGGGACAACTAAGTGTGTTCGGTTACTGTCAATAATAACATCTGATGCAGTAACAGGTTCTGACTGTCACTGGCGTTAGATTAAAAAACTGCTTTAAAGTTAGCAGCTGTAGGAGGTCCTATCACTGTATGTAGGTTGTGGCTCAGTGGTTAGTGCGCTGATCTTCGAATCACGGGGGCACTGGTTTGAATCCCACTGCAGTCAAAATTCAGCTGTGTCCTTGGACAAGACACTTCACCCCAAATTGTTCCTTTGGGGATGTCCACAGTATTGAATGTATGTAAGTCGCTTTGGATAAAAGCGTCTAACAAGTCAAATGTGATGTTACTTTTTACTTGGCCAAAAGCAAAGCCTCTTCAACACTAACATGTTCTGAGAGAAAACATGAGTTAGCTTAGTTTACCTGCTTGCAGATCCACCGTTCTATCATGCAGTCGTTATTTATGTATTTATTCTTGCCCTCCTTTGTCCAGAGGGATAATGCCACTTTGATGCCATCCTTTCATGGCTTTTACAACATTTGCAGCGGCATTTTGACATGGGTGGGCGGGCCGGTGGGCGGGCCCTTGGGCAGTGCGGGGGCTCTACACAACATGGCTAAACAGTTTCCTGTGAGTGTGTGTGTGTGTCCCTAATCCAGCCGTGAGAGAGAAACACCTAACTCTCTCATGGTTCGGCTCTACCGCTGCAGTGTGAGGCTTTTATCAGGCCATGGCAATAGGGGTGAGGAAGGGGCCTCTGTAATAGTTTTATGGGTTCAACACTGCCCTCTCTCTGTACCTGGCATTTATCTACCCCTGGAGGTGCAGCAGATGATTTTAAATTAATAAGCAGCTACAGGATGGGCTGCCTGATGGGAAGGCCCTGAACAGGGAGAGATGAATAAGTAGCTGCACAGCATACAGGAAAAGCTTTCCATTTAGTTTGCTCTATTTTTTTAAATCCTTATGGCTATTTCTCAGTATAACCCTTATTATGCTTGAAGAAACAGGAGCACTGAGAAATCTATAGAATGAAATAGATATTCCTGAAACCCAAGCCCTATGGTTATCTTGGTCTACTGGCTAACACGCAAGTGATCAGCAAGGCACTTATGAGAAAGAAAGACTTGATTGCCGTCTCAGTTGTCTTTTGCAGCTTCTGCCTGGACCTCTGTGTTCTTTAAAAATATGCCTTGCCTTGCAGCAACAGATATGTGCTGTTTCTTTGCTTGTATTTCAAATTAATTCAACTTTAATATTGCAGACTCTCTCTGTGTACATAGTCTGCCGAATATATTTTTTTGTTAGGGCCTGTTATTTATGTCACTGTACTGCAAAACTGTTAGCTTTCAGGATCTTTCCACACATTATAATTATGTTAATTGTAATTCTTATCATTTTACACTAATGAGTTAAAGTTATCCTCATACAAAAATGTTTTAAAACAAAAAGCTAAATCTTGGAACAGGTATACAAAATCGCCCTTGTGAGCTCAAGAATGTTCCACTTAGAATCTGCAGCGAGCTATTTCTTCTTTCTGACAGTGTAGATCTGATATTGTCAACACGCAGTACTGCTATGTTATTTTATTAGTCAATGTTAATTAGGCAGGGGCTAGCTTTCTCAGCAGGAAGCCATCTTCAGTTATAGCTCTTGACAGCATCATTGGTTTCTATCTTCCTATGACTGCGGCCCCCAGCCCATTAACAGGCCATTTCATTCAAGGTTCCAGGTGTTTGGATCTGGGATGTCAGAGGACAGTGAGGGTGGGAGGCTGAAGTAAACAGCATGTGTGCATGCATTTTCATACAACGCCCTCATCCCGCCTGGATTCTGGTTGGCAAGATGCCTTTATTCCACAATTCCCGCATTTTACAATTCCACCTACACACACAAACAAAGGCCTGTGAACTTAAAACAAGGCATACAAAAGGAACGCAGCTGCCAATGATGCCTCAAAAGAACATGTTTTGTTACCCCTTTTCGCTCACAGAGACCGAATAATACATAATAAAGTCTATAGGTTCTACAGTCCACAACATACACAAAACAAGCACTTGTCCACAAGACATACACACAAAGACACACAAAGCTTTTTCGCTTATTCATCCATGCACCGACTTCAATGTTAAGTTTGCCAGAAGACAAGAACAGTCTCATTAGATTGTTCATTATGTTTCCCTGCTACAGTGTAATATCAGTTGGAGAAGTTAATTCCCTCAAAATTAATTACTTTCCCAAACTTTATTTTTTGATTTAAGTCTCAGTAATTTCAATATTTTTAATCCCTGTCAGAAAATGGATGTCTAGGAAAAGACACCTCAAGCTGTGTTGGTGATGTTTACTAGAAGAGAAATTATTTTGCAGTTTTTGTTCCCAGGTTGCGTAGTTCCACATTAAAGTTGCATACTAGAACAACACTTAGAGCCTATAGCCATGTTAGCAGCTCTGTGAGCCTGTACCTACTGGGAAAAGGGCAGCAAACACTACAATCAAAGATTCATCCTTTAGGAACCATGGATGTCTTCACAAAATCTGGTTCCAATACATCTTGTAGGTGTTTAGATATTTCTGAAGACAAGGGGAAACTGTCCGAGCTACAGGTAGGAGAGGAAAGGTCATGGAATCACCAAATGCACTTATGTACGCAATAGATGTGTACCAAATGGTATGGCAATCATTAAAATTGTTGTTGGGATAATAAACAATAGCTTAAGACACCAACCTCATGGCGGCGCTAGTGAAAAAGTCAGGGAACTATCAAGTCAGTAGGACTCATTCTTTGGAAAACTATCAACATCAGCATGGCAATCGATTAAGTTGGTGGGATATTACAGCCTGAAGGAAGTAGTTGGTCAATAAATTATTATTGCCAGTCATAGGGCTACAACGCTATTATTTAGTGGAGTCCAAAAGTCATGATATAATGTCCTGACCAGCCTCTCTACCACTGGCGTCTGAAACTATATACAATCTCTCTTTCATTATTTATTTCTGTCTAATAATGAACTTGTTTTGCATACTACAGTATAAGTGTATTTATTAAGTTTATAAGTTTGACCGGTTCTGATTTCGTATGAGTGCAAGAAAGTTCATACTCCCTTCTGTTTCCTGTACTGATCAATGTTTAATATATTACATTTACATATTTTATTGTTTTCGTACCAATTCAGAGTCCATTAGGGTCAATAGATTTAAAAAACAAACACTATTTTAAAGGATTGTAGGTTTTTTCTGTGTGCATCCAAAATATAATGACTCATGGGACTCATCAGTTCCTGGATTAAAGGGAAACACAGTGAGCCTGATTGGTAACCATGGGGACTGATTGCTGATTGCTAACAGTTTGGATAACTAAGGGAAGACACCTAGGCGAAAAGAAAAGTGAAAGGTAACCCTGACGCTTCCTCAGTTGATTCAATTAAGGTGTTTATTTGTTTTTATTCCATGTTGTCTGAAGTGTTATGTTCAAATATGCAAATAATGCACCAGAAAATAAGGTAGCATTTTATTAAATATGCATTCATTTGCATGTTTTCAACATAAATGTTAACAATAGATAGAGTCAGGTTACATTTCTTGTTTCATAGGTCTAAGTTTGTACAAAGACAATTTTGGATAGGTACTTTATAACTCAGAAAATACTGTGAAAAAGACATAAGAATCTGTATTTCGCCATGTTATAAATCAGGCTTTATATAGATACTCATTATAATGGATGTGTGTGGTTAGTGCTCCTGAAGGAAGGCTATGAGAGAACATTTCATTCTGAGAAAACAGCCCTAAATTATGTTTCAATCCAGCCAGCAGGCTTGGTTTGTAGTTACTGCACGTCATGTTCGGAAAGGAAATTCATTGACTTCATTTTATATACTCTGACTGAAACACTCATATATGCTTTGAACTAGGGCTAGGCAATTTGGAAAAAAATCATATATCACTATATTTAGTAGATAATCATATATATTGCAATAATAAGACAAATAGTGTCGGCAAAGGCAAATAATAGAACAGCTAAATGTGTCTTAAAGTTCAGAGGAATACATGATGTTATTCTAAAGCCATGGAAACTAGAAAAAGACATGACGTTATCCGAGAAAAGCTATCTCTCCTAGTCTTGTATGGCAATGTCAATATACAGTATATCAGAACATGAGTTCAAGTTAGGGTTGATTTTTCTCTTCAAAAACATGCTTTATCCTTACACTGCAACCATCAACATTAAAATGAACATGTACTCTAAAAAAAGTTCAAATGTCTTTGGACAGATAAGGCAATTTTTACCAAGACAACTCTTTCAATAAGCTGGAAACTCAGAGCTCCAGGCCTCAAATTCATGATAATGAGAAGACAAAGTGCTTTGAGTTGCTCATTAATCATGCAATGGTGGCCGTATGGAATTGTTTGCAGTGTCTTTAACAGTGGGGTGTAGAGTAAATGTCTATATGATAACTGTACATCTGAAAAGATCCCCATACCAAAATGAGTGCTGATATACCCTGTATTTTAGTTACATAACAAAATGTGATGTATTCCAGTACTTAACATCAGCAAGCGTGATAACAACTTTTTTTAGAGTGGCTTTGATAAACCTATTCACCCAAAATGCAGCTAAAGCATCTCATTTGTATAGATAATATCATCACTGTAGTTTCTCTCTGGTCATTAGTTTAGTTGGAATTATAGCATCAAGTACACTCCACAAAATCAGTGCTTGCAGTCATTCTAGCAGGATATACTTCTCAGGTAAAGTTGTGCGGATTAACGTTGAAGTTGGATGTTCCCAAACTTTATGACCTAATACATTGATAAAACTAGCATTTGTTGAACATTTCTGTGCCAGATTAGGAATAGTCTGTTCAACCCAACACAATTTTGTGATGTCCAATCAATCAAAAATTAAGTGAAAGCATCAGTGTGGGTGCACCATTGGTGGGGAGAGCTTTTAAATAACCCAAGCCCTGAATTCTGGTTCTTGAACACCACAGCACTCCTGGGACTGTATAAACACAATTTGTTAATTTACCACCTGTGTAACTTTATCTAGCCATGCAGATAGTTTGAGGTTTGAATTTCAAGATGAACAAATTATAAGAGGTAAACAACTCACTGAAGCTGTGTGTAATGCAAGTCTCGCTTCAAGTCTTTTTACTTACAATAGCCATTATTTTGAATGGGTCTTTTTTGTTTTGTGGCACAACAATAAATGTTGTCTTTTAAAAGCTGTTCAAGGTCTGTTGCTCTTCTGTGAATTGGAGCCTTGTTTTATATTGTCGAGTTTATTTATAATGTCTCTCTAGTACATATTTGTGTGAATGTTCTGAAAGCTATTTAATTGTCATTTTATTATCTTTATATTTTTTTCTCTTCTCAAGCAAGTCTGAAAGTAAAAAACAATTTTAAAAAGCCAAGCAGGATTTTCTTAATAATTTTCAGCTGTGATTTATATTTCATATCATATTTTGATTGAGTGGGGCCATATATTTTGGTTGTGTATGGCATAAGTTATATATATATATATATTTATATATTTATAAAGCTAACATCACTGTAATAACAAGAACTAAGAACATCCATAACATTCACCTGTTTGTAACTTACAAATTATGTATCACTTGTATATAGACTCTTATGGCACTACTTCTTTTTTGATTGTGTTGCACTGTTGGAGGAGCCTGGGACCTAAGATGTTCATCCATATAACTACACTGTAGCTATGTAAGAATGACAATAAAAGCCTTGAATCTTTGAATAAGAATCAGGATCTGATCAATGTGGTTTTTGTGCCTTATGTGATTTGATTGTTTTGCTTACAAAGGAAACTATGGTATCGCATCTAACTTTACTTATGCATTGCAATACGTAGTTTATGGTGCTGTGAAGATATGGTACTGAGGGGTATGGGCTTCTTGCTCAACCAGGTGCTAGGAAATCTGGACTGTACCACGTGGGTCTTAGGAGGGAGGAAGCCATGCTTTTTCTCTTTGTATCTTGGTGCTTCCAGCCTTAGTAAGATTAACTCTAGCCTGAATGCTATGTTGTTAAGCTATTGTACATTTTAAAGCCTAAATGAAAAAGCCGCTTTAACTGAGTTGGACAATTCAAGTGCATATATTCATTCTGGCAGTTGAGTGTAGGTTTGTTGCCAGACTTTTGTCAGGCAACAAAGCTTTACACCAGGAAGTATCCTTCTTCCTCGGCTAAGCAAGAAAACCTTGAGGAATTTTGTGCCAAACAGACTGTAACTTTAGATAATAACCGCTTGAACTCAGAAGGCTTTTGCTTTCTCTCAAGATTGCATTTTTTTGCAGAAAGAGGGCTGTGGATTTGTCCCTCGTTATATCTTTTTTTTTACACTCTACAAAGCTATCTCATAAATTGACAATATGCAGAGGAGGAATGATTAGAGCAACCCATAACTCTTTCAACGTACATATTACATGTTGAAGGTTTATTATTATTAAGAAACATTGTAAAAAAGAAATCAACCCTTTCCTTTAGGTAATGCTTCCCAACACGTTGTTGATAACACAATAGTTTTTGAAAAGTTTTTGATATAATAATGAATATATTATTTCCGACTTTAATAAGCATGGTGATGTTATCTGTAGCTGCTGCAGCGGGGATGTGGGAGGCTTTATTTTTTTCATTTTCAATTATGCCTGGAACAGCTATGGATTTACCCTGCTTTCCAGGAAAGCTGTTTATTTACAGGATATATTAAACATTTTAGATTTTACACTGTGCTATCCAAGTGTTGCAATGCTACTATTACAGCCTGCCTCTATGACCTGCAGGGCAGTTCTAATACACCTAGAATTAAAAGTTATCTATCAAGCATGTTAAAATGTATCGGGATAGTGGTTCTTATGCATTCAAATGGCCAAAGCACGTCAAAACTAGTGCATAAAGCCTACCGTATATCGCAAATAAGCCTCCACAGATGTGTGAAGCATTTCCCAATATAAAACAGGTCACAGCAAACAGAAATCCGTTTTCCAGGTTCTGTCACATCCCTCTGTTATGTAGTTTTTTACTGAGCCACAGCACACCAGATTAAGGGGGCCTGGCTGGTACATCTCATCCCATGCACCAGTGACATGAGGCAAGCACACACACCTGCTTTGCAGACTGATATTATGCAGCATAACGCTCACTTGCACATCTGTTGCGGAAGGAACTATATGATTTATTTATTAGCACCCAATTAAAACTTCAGGAACAAGAACACTTCAATGGGAATATAAATATCAAATAGAGTAAGCTCTACACGACTATTTAGTCATGCAATCTGGCTCCTGCACCACGGCACGCCAGAGAGAAAGAAATAGAAGCCGGAGATCAGGAAATGGAAGTGGAAACACTCAGATCTTTTGTGCAGAAAAAAGAATCTTTTATTCCTCTCTCATCATTTAAACCACCTCCTCTACCCTTTCTTCTTTCTGTGCTGTAAATGTGATTTCTTTTTCATGTTCTCCTTTCTTTCTTTTTTTTAGGAACAGGAAACAGAGTCTGTATTTCGTTTTGACGGGGGCTTTGACCACAGTATAGGCCAATCGATTGGCCTCGCTTGGTTTAGTGCAGGAATAAATGTTGTGGGCATAGCCAAAGGCTGGAGGGGACTGATTGTGTGGCATTTGTTAAGCTCACCAGGGAGTCAGAAGCTGTATTGTTAGGGTGAATATGGATTTCGGTACGGTTGAAAATGGACTGACTTCTCTTACTGGAATCAGATGTCCACGTGAAGTCATGTATACATCACACACACCTTGTCTGACACTGTCTGTATTTAGTCCTGTCACAGAGACAATCACTGACTGCTGCCGCTGAAACTTTGTGTTCACATAATGCTCCATTATAACTCTTCTAACAGCTAAAGATGGATTGTTAATGAGCAAGACACATGGCCCACTTCCCCCTGAATTAATCCATCAAGCCTTAGATACTTTTAAGGATAAGTGTCTTCTCTTACACATGATCTGAGATTCATTTGAAAGTCATTACTTAATTTAAAAAGATTGGTATCAGGAGGTTAAAGAAGGGGGAAGAATCTCATGGGAGGATTAGTCATTCCCACAGAGATGAAGACGTCAATTATTGACTTGCAAAAATACTCTCTTAGAAAAAAGTAGGGCAGAAATGTGCAATATGTTACTCTTTTGAACAATACAATACAGTTAGTTTCAAAACATACTGAATTCTGAGTTTTTATCCTGATAGAGATCCCACGTTAATGTAACGTGTAAATGGCCTCTATCATAAAGTGACAAACAGCAGTTTGCACTTTTTAAAGGTCAATGTGTGCTAAAATGGAAAAGTATTTAAATGGTTTTAAACTAATCTTTCCTCTTTTTATAGTGTATCAAAACACACACATCTGGTTTTTGCATTTGAGTAAAATATGTAAACCCTTTACCAAAGACAGAAAGCAAGTGAGACACAGGAAAGGAAGCATTGTTAAAAAACAGTTAAATCACTCACAATACAGCAGCATGCAGGGTGCCTGTCTGACATGCTGGAGCTCTGCCACATATCACTGTGTCCTGTGTCCTTATTACCTCTAACATATTAGATATGATGTGTTGTGTGGCTGTGGTAATAAACTAGAACCTCCTACATCCACAAACTCCACTGACAGGTTCACATCACTAGCATGTTCCATGTTATCGTGTCTTAGCCCCTTTCCCCTCCTGTCATTCATTTAAGAGAGGACAGATGGTCAGATGTGTGAAGATTAGATTGACAGAGGAGGTGTTAATAGGGAAACACTTTACAGACGTGGATGCATTTATCTGAGCCCGATAAATGTATGTGTGTGCATGTGTTTCTGTCTTTCTGTACTTTATTTCTGTCTTCAAGCGAACGCTTCTCATCACTGAGCTGTCTATTTGACACAGACTCTATTTTGCAGCTCCCTCAGAGGCTAGACAAGGGCTGAGCAGGGTGGACGGACCAGGTAAAGATTTGTCAGATCGGTCGACAACAAAAACCTGCACACAAGCCAAGCTTAGGATGATTTATAGGGCTTATTTCTGAGAATGGTAAAGTGGAATTAATCACGTTCCCACCTGAAATCGCTGCTCAGCAGTGATAAATGACAAGCTGCCAGGGACAGATAGTGAGCCATCCATGAAGTGCCCACCGTTGTGCTCCTTCCTCAGATAGCCTGACCCAGGGTGCTGCCTTGCCAGATGCCCCCCTCTGGATGGCCGGTGCCAGGCGTAGTGGGGCCAGCCCTGTCCCCTCCTACTCCCTCCCCCCCAGCTGGGTACCAATGCAAGGGCCTAATGACTTGGGGACAGCCTGCCCAGCAGATGGAGGGTGTAGCAGGGGCTTACCCTATACCAGATACCGCTGTTGTCTGATGGGTGGGCCTGTGAAGGCCACAGGGCAAGGCATGTGTTGCTTCCAAGTTGTGGATGCAAGATGTAATGCAATGCAAACTAAGTGGAAGAAGAGAACTTTATATGTTTTCCCCTAGTAGACCCCCACACACACAACAACACAGACTATAACACCTCTTGTTGTTAAATACCATAGGCCATAAATACTATGTACAATATGTGCAATATATATATATATATATCCCGTTAAAACTGTGCAATATATACCTGGCTGCTAAATCCTCAGAACTGTTACAGGGTGTGTATTTTTGTAAAATGTGTAACTTTTTTATTATAATTTTTTTTTTTAATCTTTAGTACTTTTTAATGCATGCTTAGGTAACAGTAAGCTGTCTTTGTCTCTTTTCTGCTGTAACAATGTACATTTCCCCTCTGTGGGACTAATAAAGGTATTCTGATTCTGATTCTGAAAATTATTTAATAATTTCCAGTCTATCTCAGGTTTTAGCTGTACCAGAAATATAGGAAGCAAAAAATGTTGTGTGAGTGTTGCTCCGGTATTGTTTACTACCTTATCGCAGCACAGTTGGTTAGGATTTGCTTCAAATACTGTGTGAAAAATAATAACGGGCTTAGTGCAGAGTGTCACCTCTGCCCTCCTGCAGACACAGCAGCAGCATCCTTTCTGCTGAAGCTGCTGATTTATCTTGTTTCTTTTGTTCCATTTTACACGGTTTATCATGACCTCTTTGTGTGACTTTTGTTTTTAATACAACATGTGGAAAGGGTAAGTGTTGTGTGATACTGTACAGCTGGATCCATAGGAAAAGACACTAAGGGAGAGAGCCATAGCACAGACCCTTCTGTCAAAGCCTGGGTGTTTAAGCTCCTCTTCGGGAGATGGCATATACTATACTTTCAAAGTTGTCGATGTCCATTAAGGCAATAGAATCAAGGACATTAAGTTGGTGTTGAATTTGGGAAGCAATTCAAAAACCCATCCAGCAAAGCAGTTGCCAATGATGACTGGTGCCAATCTGTCTGCTTGTCCATAAACTGTACCCCCTATAGGTTTTATGAATATCCTTTATGTACCTTTTCATTCACAGTTAAGACTGTAAAAATGTACCCATGTAAGATGAAATTGAAACAAAATGATTCCAAAAATGTTGTCCAACAACAGTCGCAAAAGCTTCTGTAGATATATAGACACTACAGCTACAGCATGTGTATTATGGTACTATAAGAATTAAGCTCTTTAATAGGTAATAAAGTGTTGATTTATTTGTTCAAGTAATTCAATGATCCTGATTCATTCAATTGAATTAGCATGGTGACAGCCTGTGTTGCTCTGATCCAAGTATGAAAAGATGAATAACAGTACATACTTAACTGTCTATGTCCATGGCTATGTAAACTCTGCAGCTCTGCGTATATTCTGGAGCGATGAAGCTCTGAATAGGATTACTGTATTCTCTGACATAGCTTTAACCCTATGACTGCTAGCTGGAGTAGTGGGCATAATCAACAGCACATTTTTCAGTAAACACCTTTCAGCTAACTTTGTTTTTTACGCAAAAGAATAGAATACAAAATAAAATGTGTGGGTTCATTCGTAGCATTTATTAACCGCATAATGATTATGTAATATCAGTAAGTATTATTTGTTTGTCCTTCCAGTACTTGTGAGATGAACCCTGGAGCCAGAGTTATATTCTGTCACTTTATGTTAAGAACAATATTCATACACAACCTCAGTTTGTTTTGTATACAACATTTATCCGGCCATTCAGAGCATGGCAAACATTTCCTCCCTCATTAATGTCAGCAGTGACATTGCTACATCGCTTGAGACTATTATTTCCCATAAGTCAGGTTAAGCCATTTATGGCCCTGAACGATAATGTAGACATTAGTGGCCTTTGATTGAATGTCCATGTCCGCCTGTTTCTCTGTGTTGAGGTGTATGTGCACATGACAAATGACTCCCCTAAAAACCCCAAAGCAGTCACCTACGACATGATTTCACTCTCTGCCATGAAAATAAATAATCTTTAACCTTGACAGCCACATAATTAATAGTGATATGTAGCAGGTCCATTTCAACGTACCCACTTAATCTAATTTTGTTTCCACTCTGCGATTTGTAAATTACTGCAAAACGACGTGCCATTTACCACTGTCTCTGCTTGCGACAATGGCAATTTTTCTTCCTGTGTAGTTCTCTCTTTTTTTGGCTCTCTTAGCCGAGGATTTGAAAAAAGAAACACTCATCTCTTCTTCTCCCTTTCACTCTTCCTCCCCCTTGCATACTTTTCCTTCTGCTGCTTTCCAACTCCCTTACTCCCCCCTCTGCTTTTCTCTCCAATTTAGCAGCGTTGTAAGCCTCTGAGACCCTCGAACACATTAGCTGTTTTACAGCCTTCCCAGAACACATATGAGCACTGATCTAAAATGTCAGCACTACAAATGCCTTGTCCACGTTCCATTATTTGCCACTAAATGTTAAGCGTTTATATTCACATAGCGTTACATTGACATTTGAGAACAGAAGCAGGAGTGTGGCCTGGTGATTTTCTGCCCCATTAAATATCATTTGTGAACATGCTTACAAATGACAATCATCCATGTGTCCAACGACCTGTTTCCCTATGTTCACTGTCCAGAGAGAGAGAAATACTTAATATTTCAGAGTTGATACAAAAATGTCACTTCAAGTACTGACATGGAAAAGGTTGCCACAGCCTATGCCAACTGAAGACATTTAGTTCCAAATGTCAGAACATATTACTCTGCTTAATAATCAGCAAAGGAAGAAAGAAACTTTTGGAGCATGACCATAGAAATGTTTGCAATCTATTACCCAATATGGTATTGAACAAATGTAAATGCTCAAAGGGTTATTTTGCTGTAAAACCTCTGTCAAATGGGTTTGTTTCAAAAGCAAAAAGGTCTCAGGTTGAATGATCACATAGTTGTTCTACTGCAGACTAAAACACCTTCCTTATATACCCACGGTCTGAACCACACAGGAACTGGAACAGACGTCTTGTCCGTCCTCACATAATGCAAAGGGTATGGCACTTAGCCAAAAATAATGGAGGTCTAAGTCTTGCCTTCCCCTTTTCTTCGAGAATTAATGAGGCGAGGCAAAATGTTTGAACAAACCTCTTGGCCTTAAGGAAAGAAGGGCGCTGACCTGACTACTATTCACAATGTCAACTAGGTGGACTGTCATTTTATACATGCTGCAGAAGACTGATGGAGCCTGACAAACGCCACCAAGTAAGATAAAATACAATTAGCAGGCTCGTTGGACAGGGCAGGAGGCATCCATTTATTTAAAATGGTGGGTGACAGCTACTAGCTGCTGCCTTTGTGTGTGTGTGTGTGTGTGTGTGTGTGTGTGTGTGTGTGTGTGTGTGTGTGTGTGTGTGTGTGTGTGTGTGTGTGTGTGTGTGTGTGTCTGTGTGTGTGTGTGTGTGTGTGTGCGTGTGTATAAGTGTGTAAGTGTGACTGTGTGTGTAAGTGTTTGACCTTTCTTATTGGTACAAGTGGAAACTGCCTTTGTGTACTTTAGTGGATAATGGTGTTCATCCTCAGGCTGATGTGTCCATGCTGTCTGATAGCATTCAATTCCCACTTTAGGATCCATAATGAACAATTATCTAAGTGGGACGTGCATGGGGAAAAACAACTTCTGGGAGGGATAACTAGGTTTGAAGAGAACATTGTTTGATTGAGTATCTTGTGGCCAATTCCTCCAAAAATCGTGTTGATGCCAAAACAAAATCAGTTTAAGAAATATACCATCTGAGACAGTGGGAGAAAGAGAGAAAATGAGAAGAAAAAAAGACAAGAAATGAAGTATGGTGTTACAGAGAGAGGGGGAGAGAGAAAGTGGAGGAAATAAGGATTGAGAGGCAGAGACAAAGTGAAAGTGTGCGAAATGTGTTTTCAGTACAACCGTGGCGGCCACAGCGACGATGAAAGCAGCTTATCGATCGGTTTGAACAAACTGTAAAACAAGGTCCTTCCAAGCTGTGTGGCCATTGTAAATGACAGCACGAGGAATGTTTGCCTGTTATTTTGTTTTTTTGTGATTTTGTTTCAGGGTTAGAACCAGTAGTCACACTGGCCTACTTTAGAGGGAAAGCATCTCAATAGAGCATTGTAGACAGGTTGGAGAGGGAGACGTGTGATAAGTGTGTGGGGGTGGGCTTCCAAAGTAGACAAACAATTGGACGATGTCTCTCAGGGACGGTGATGCGGCCAAACAAGAGTCTGCTGAGGAGGGAACTTGAAAGAAAAGGTAAATATGTAAGGGGTGAAATGAAAAGGAGTTATTCATCCATTCTCAACACCCCCACACCCTCCTTCTGGCCCCCACCACGCATATGCCAACACCATGTCAACTCTAACAGTTGATTGTGCGTTATGTTGAATGGAAATTACGACTAGTGCCTGTTTATTCAAGGCCCAGCCACTCATTTTTGACAACACAATTTCATTCTATTTTGATAAAAAATATATATGGGATGTAACCTTCTCACATCCAGAAATGTTACTGGATTACATTACATTACGATATCCATGTGTTAAAAGATCTTTCAATAATTCAAACCTTGGATTTTGGTTTTTGGTGGCTAGTCAACACTGTTTATACTTTGACATGTTCTCCTTTAATTAATCACCACTGTCTGATTCAAGCAGCTTGAGTAAATATACTATTAGTATTCTCTCCCAAATATCCAGAATGATTGACTCACAGAGATCTAAATTATATTAACAGGCTGTTTTACATGTCCCATGGTGCTCTTCTCACAGTGGGGCTCTTAATCCAGCCCTTTAGGTGACTACTTATGTGCTTTTATGGATGATGGAGCCAACATTGAGCCCACGCCTGTGGCACCTACAGCCTTTGCCTTTTTTCCCATTTGCAATTCCTTCTTTGCTACAGCAATACACAATTTTCACACAAAAGCCTTATGTAATGACAGTGAGAGATGCTTCTATTATTCATACAGGTGGAATGGTTATTTAAAAGCATCCAACCCCCTTCACTTTTTGGTGTCCTTAGTTGTTATCACTCTTTTTTCACAATCTTATTGTATATTTCGTTGTTGGTTAATATTCTGAGGCATTTTTAGAGATAGGTGTTTGATTGTACTGCATGTGTGCATGTTGTAGAGACCATGCAGAGATTAAAACATAGAGCTCTTTGCATTTTAAGTAGGCGAAGTCCATTTTTACCATGCAGCCATCTCCTTAAATTAATATTTACACTATATTGATTAGCATTAAACCTACAGCAGTGACTTTCCTTTGCATGTGGCAGGGACCATCAGTGGGAAAACAAGAAAAGGATAAGAACCATGAAAAAGAGAGATGGGTGAAGCTGGGAGATGCACGAAGAAAAGGAGCGTATATGTTGCGTGGGTGTGGGCAAAGATATCAAAATAAAATATTTTTCTCTGAATAGGGCTCCCCTTAATAATCCACCCGTTATCTTGTGTGTCTCTGCTCACCATTGGGCCTTAGACTGCGATGCTATACAATCTGGCCCTCATCAGTGCAGACAGCTAGAGAGAAAAAGCAGCGTGGCTGGCAGAAGTGTGAGGGGTTGCAGTGAATGGTTGGCCAGGCACCTCACTGTAGGATACCAGAGAGATAATAATGTGCGGAGGCAAGCAGGAGCCATGTATGTCTTGAAAAAGAATAATTGCTACCCTTTCAAGAGCCATTTCTTAATTGGCCTAGCTGTTGTTGAGGGGAGCATGGAGGAGACAACTGAGAGAAAGACTGAGAAAAAAAGAAGGGTGGAAGACTTATAAGAAGAGAGAGCACTAGCTTTAACCGTTACCGGCCCATTAAATGTGCATTATCAATTGTTATTAGCCCTTGGCTTTCCTTCAGGAGGTCCAAACTGCATCTACCTCAAGGTCACTGGGTGCCCATTATGTTCTTATCCTTGATAAACAGGAAAATAACCCATGATCTATATATTTTAAAGACTTTAAGGCCAGGTCAGACCATTTTCTTCATATAATAATAATAATAATTCATTTATTTTATATGGGCGCCTTTCAAGGCTCTCAAGGTCGCCGTACAAACACATAAAAAACAAGATACACAATACATAACACCAGCATAAGAGACATAAACAAGACAATGCAGTATATAAATCAATCCAATAATCAAATAAATAAAAAAGGAGGATGTGTGATGGGTAATGATCAGGGCGGATATGCGAGTGTGAAGAGATGTGTTTTGTTACGTGATTTGAAAATGGGGAGAGAGTATATGTTTTATTTTCAATAAACAGTTATTTGTTAGCTTCTCAAATGATAAAATCAGATAGCATAGCCTCCTGGTATTAAGATATAAAAGCATTTTGATTTATTATCATCTGCATATACAGTAGCTGTGCATCACAATAAGATGTGGAGATGATTGATGAAATAGAGCAAAAATGTGTTTCTAAAATAGTACAACCTTAAAACACACCTGTTTCTTTGACTAAACAAACTGATGTATAGTTTCTCAAAACAAATTATTCTTGTGAAGATACAAAATAAACCACAGCAGTGCTTCTTGGGAAAACCATGAAGTTGGTCCAATCTACCGAGGTAGCAGCACCTTTGAAATGGAAGAGTCAATTTAAATAGATCTGTAATTATTATTAATGTTTGAAGTTTGTCAAATTCCCTGTGGAGATAAAGAATATGTGCAGATTTTACAAAAAGCTATCTCTTTTATATCAAGACATTTGAGCATGCAGGTCGTGGCATAGAACGGATGATCCTCTGTTTGGCAGGTCAGCGCATTAACCCCCTGAGCTTGATGTGTTTCTATTTAATTCTCTTGAATTATACATAATTAAAGTTACATGTTTTGCGCAGAAGTTTAAATAGCCTCTTCAGTTGAGCATGAAATATGGATATTCACTTTCCTAATTAAAATTCTTAACCTTAGAATGGTTTAATATTGTGTAAGCAGTAAACAGCTGAAAGAAAGAAAATGTGCCTCTTATCTCAGTCAATCTCCCTTCAACCACAATTACCTCATTCACACCAACGGTGGTTCAGGGCCGGTTCGGAGCTGGAGCTTGAAAAGCACCGGGTTTTTCCTCTTCACACCGCAGCGGAGCAGCCTCTGATGCGGCTTTCACACCAGCGCTTTTCCCTTTCTAGCTCCGAGCTAGAGCTTTTCTGCTTCAGCTCCGGTTTCCCTTTTCTGCTCCCGCTCTGTTCACACCACCCAGAGCCCGACTGGTGCAGCCGCTGCTGCGTCATGACGTCACCGTTTACATCGTTGATTTGCTCCCCAACGGCGCTCACAACAACAACAACGGGGGACTGCGTCGGGTCGATGATCGTGTTGCTTTTAATCACACGAAGTCAGATTAAATAAGCTAAGAGGCGGCGCCGCTGCGGTGTGAACAGGAAAAAACTGTACTTTTCAGGCTGCCAAGGCACACGAGGGGAGTAGGCCGTGTGTGGTGTCGGTGTGTATATTTCCTTGTGAGCAGAGAGGTGTCGTGCGGTCTCGATCGTAAGTCACCCTAGGTAAGTCGAGTTCCGCTGCGGCTGTGCCCGTATCTACGGGGAAAGTGTGGTTGCGCAGAA
>NW_011336050.1:141117-141380 GCF_000735185.1 Notothenia coriiceps
TATTAATGTGTTTCAGCGGCATTTACCGACCGCTGCAGTGCTGCTCTTCCACAGGAGTTTATTCTCCCGTTAGCTCCGGGTTGCGTCTATCGTTTTTCCAACCCAGTTTAGATTTAACCACGCCCACTTCCGCATTACGCAAGGATCAACGTAGCTCTACGCGATAGCGTCATAGACGCGCGCGAAATCTGAATCTGACAAGCAAAATACCGTCCTTATAAACGCTGCATAATATACAATATAATAGTGCTTCTTTGTCAATA
>NW_011336050.1:141393-143725 GCF_000735185.1 Notothenia coriiceps
ATCTCGTTGTGCAGAGGTACCGTAACAGCACAAGGGGTTGGCGGCTAAAAATTACGATAACTAAGCACACAAGTGCATAGACTTCATCTTCGGCAGTCATAGCGGTCGCGTTAAAGCAGGATATTGAATAGTGGTTTTTTGTCTTTCCAAAGGATTTGTTGACTGAAAGTAAACGATCCTGTAATCAAAGCCATATCGAAGAGTCCTGAGATTGTATTACTGGTGTTTTATCATCTATAAATAGCCTGTGTGTATCCTCAAATGTGGTTTTCAGGACAAACAAAAGACGTTTTAAATATCTTATCAGCTGGTGTAAGTGCAGAATATTGAATATAACCTTGACTATTACTGTGTACTGCATTTATCTGACAGCATTATTTAATGATACCTAGATATATACAGATGTTTGCTAATGTATCCCTCTTACAGTATATCCATCAGGAATTAATATTAAATGATGAATTAACATTACTTCAGCACTGCATAAGTGTGGTCGTCAGTCATATTGACAAAGAAGCACGATTATATTGTATATTATGCAACGTTTAAAAGGACGGTATTTCGCTTGTTGCTTCTTTGTCAATATGACTGACGACCACACTTATGCAGTGCTGAAGTANACACACACACACACACACACACACACACACACACACACACACACACACACACACACACACACACACACACACACACACACACACACACACACACACACACACACACACACACACACATCAATATTCACATTGGCTGAATTAATTGAGGAGTCGGTGTGGGAAGTGCTGGAAGTGTGTCTTTCCTCTCTCTGTGGACCTGCTTTAAATGTTGTCATTCCATTAAATGGGCGTTATCAGTTATTAGCAACATAGAAGTGGGTGTGGAGCCCCCTCAACCCCTAGTCTGTAGTTATCCTGTATCAGTTAAATGGGTTAATGCAAGTAGGTTCAAAAAATAAATCCAGATCCACCACAGACTCAGTCGAGGTCACTTTAAACCAGAAAAAAGAGCCTGTCACAGTAAATATATCAAATTTCTATAGTTGTGTCATTAAAATAATCAACTATGTAATATGTATTAACCAATATGAATTCATATTTAGGTAACCTAAGTTTATGTTCACAATGCTCATGTTACTGTGCTGTACTGTAAGTACTGGAAATGTACTGGAATTCAGTACAGTAATGATGATAAGGAGGCCAATCTACTCCCAATCTACCAAATGTTTTGGTTTGCTAAGGAAAGCCACTTTTATGCAGTCTGACTTACATTTATTTACATAACAAACAACATCCATGTACCTGCTAGCTTTAAGACGATGGTGTCAATACTACTATTTGTAATGGGGTTCGTTCAATTTAACAACATTCTTTAATATGAATGATGCAGGCCAAACACTGAGTCTACTAATACCCCCCAACATTGTGCCTACATTGTACATTTCCCTTTCCTCATGTGTTTTTCACTGCTGATTTTTTCAACAAAAGTGGCCAAATTTACAAAATAGAAAGAGCCTTTCTTTATCATTCAAAGAAATACAAAATATATTGTTAAACTAACCTGTGGTAACAGCAGCTCTCCGGACTTGCTTACACCACATGGTCTGGATGATGTATCTTAGTAATTTCCTGCAAAGATTTAAATACAAATCATAATCAATTCTAACATTCCAGTTCAAAATAGGTGCAAATAAGGTAAGTGTGTATTCCTTACACAAGTTTTAAAGGAAACTACAGCCACAACAATGCAAAGGTTTGAGGATGGTGGCGAGGATTCAAATGAAAACCCGCAGCAAGTCCTCCTTCAGAGAATCCCCCCTGCTGGGCTGTTTCTCTTTGTCCTGTTGTATGCTGTCCCTGCATAAGAAATGCTGCTGGGTACTTCATCTATATTTTCAAACAGAGGTGCAGCTGACGCAGAGAGGACAACTCTATCTCACTTAAGATAGGACATAAGTAGCGGTTTGTTGTAAATGAAAATCTAAAACCACCACCAAGGATCTGTCTAAAAATATACACAAGCTGGTGAGGCAGCACAAAGTGTTTCTTTGTTTAGGCATTACTCAAAAGTACAGAGCAAAGTAGACGGATAAACAGGCAGACAGAGAAAAAAACAACCAATACATACAAACCTACCAGATGAACACCGTGACATACACTGAACAAAAATATAAACGCAACACTTTTGTTTTTGCCCCCATTTTTCATGAGATGAACTCAAAGATCTAAAACATTTTCTAAATACACAAAATAACCATTTCTCTCAAATATTGTTCACAAATCTGAAAAAGTCTGTGATAGTGAGCACTTCTCCTTTGCCGAGATAATCCATC
>NW_011336050.1:143814-181106 GCF_000735185.1 Notothenia coriiceps
TTCTCTATCTTGCATGCACCTCTGTTGCCCTGGGAGCAGTAGTCATGGAGCTGCTCTTCAACCAGGAGATGTTTCACGCACACACTCGAACAAAGTCACTATTTCACACACAGATACAACGAACACAGGCAGATACAGCGAGCCATTGCCAGGCTCAGAGCCACAAACAATCATACACATGGTTTGAGTTGCAAGTTAGATTGTTTTTGGAGATTTCTAATAAACATTTGGATGTTTCCCCTCTGCCCCAATATGTTCATACTTCAATGAGCAAGTTACTTTGTACTCTAGGCTTGTTTTATGTGGGCAAGTTGTTTTAGCATGTTTTGCGATTACTCATTCCGCCTTGAGACTCTTCAAAACAGAATAACATTTGAATTGTACAGTATACAGTATGATTTTCAGGGTAGAGTAGACATTCATCAAAAAAGACAGACTGAGCATCATTCTACTTTCTGTTTCAGCTTAAGGACAGAGATGAAAACACATTTATTCTGACCATAAACAGATAGCAAAATGAAATATTCAGTACTGAAAGTAACATTTCTATGCCCCAAACTGACCCATATTTGTAGGGGATTGATGGATTTAATGAGTCATACTGTTGTTTGAATAAATTTAAAGCAAGAGTGGACATATTAAAACTCCTTTTATGTGCTGGCTGTTGTTCAGTTCGATCCACCAGAAATGTCCCAACCTTTAGCAGCCACGGTATTCGCCCTAAAGGCTTACATTTGACATGGAGGTTAAGTGTGTGTGATGTTGTGCGTGTTGTTTGAACAAGTACATGCATCAGTTACATTGTTGTAGCTTTTGCAAATTGGCCCATTCAAAGCCTGATTGGCCATGCTTAGGGTGAAGGCATCTGTGTGTCCAGTCTAAATATGTGGCATGGATTTAAGATGAAGGGCCATACAGATAGCACTGTCATGTTGGAACATTTGGTCAACATTTGAACTTCAGGTCTGCCTGTTTCAGAAGCCCTCGTGTCAGCAGGGTCGTGATGAATCAGCATGGATATCTCCATCCTGGTGAGATGTGAAAAAGGTTGGTTTGGCCTTTTCCAATTAATTTTCTCAAATGATCTCAACCTCAGCGGGGATGCCCCAATCAGTGAGCAATAGCGATTTGGTAGGGAATGAAGGGTAAGAGAAAGGATAACATGAGACAAAGTTCCTAAGATGAACTCAAACTGGATATACTTTGCTACCTGGTGAGCATCCCTATGCGCCAAAGACACCCTTAAGCTTGAAAACTGAAGGTGAGATCCATAGCAGTCTCTAGCCATAGGAATTAGCACCTGAGGGCTTCTGTGTTTTGGTTATAAACATCCACCTGCCATAGAAACCACCTCTTCATGAGTTGCTTTTAGCAACTTCAAATGTTGCACTTCACTCCACCGTTTCTGTGAAGGACTTTCAAAAAATAAAACACTGATTAGCTGCATATCTGTGTGTTGGCTGTGGTGTCCTTCCCACTATTCCATTTTTGATTGAATTGTTACACTGTGAGTGTTTACGTTTTCTTCTGATTGTGAACCCTTGTGATTATGAAGAGCTTCAATAGAGCAATAGAACATGCATTTAAAAAATATAGTGCAATATTCATCCAGAAACTGTAAATGCACTTTATCAAACAGAATTTATACACATATTGCGTCTGCATTTGATTACTAGTATATGAAATATATCAAAAGGACCTTGTCAAGGACACGTGGAAAACAATCTTTATGAGGCTGCTTTGAACCATAAATTGAAAAAGAATTGTCTTGTTTTTCGGTTTACATTTACGTTCCTCAACATATTTTCTCAATATAAGCATCTCAACATGTCTCATTAATCAGCCTTAATATTTCAAAAACAAATTATATATGACGTCAAAATTATAATACTTAAATATATGATTGTTAAAATACTGCACAATTAAAATGATGCCCTAAAGGTATAGCATATAGGTCTATTTTATTGCTTAATATATGCAGTCCACACAGGTTGAGCTTTTCCAGCTAAAGCTTTTCCTCAGGCAGCGTTGACCAGATAAAAGTGTACGTGTTACTAGAGAGACGGAGCTGAAAGGATGTCAGCACAATACCTCTGAGATCTGAAAGCACATAGCCAAGCAAACAACATATGTACTTGAAGGGATGCCAGTATCATGTAAATAATAATTTACTGTTGAAAACAAGTTTTAGAAATAACAAGAACCGGCACCTGCCCTGTTCTCACCAAACATATCTTTGGACGAATGCATCCCCCTGTACCACCTGTACTAAATGGCATGTTGTTGAAAAACACTTAAATGTATAAATAGACAAGATCCCACCCTTTGCGTTGCAGCCGACTTCATACATGGATTTAAATATTAGACCTCAGAGAATGCAAAACCTGCTACGCACGACATAGCCAGCCAAGAGTCATTCTTCCAAGACTCAAAGGATTCATGCATGTTCAATGTGGTGGCTTTTGGTGTTATATGTCTTAGCTTGACATTAGGGCAGTCTCCTTAAGTGATAATCTACTGTGTTACAGGTTGAAGGATGAAGGACAGAGGGAAGAGTTTGAATCTACAGAGTTTCCTATCATGACTACACCTGAAGGAAAGTGATGACGTGGCTGTTTTGAGGCTGTCTGTGTGTATGTGAGCGAGAGAGATAACAAGATAGAAAGGGCATCCGTGGCAGGCATACCTATGCGTGCAGTACTATACACTGCACGATGTACGGTGAGTTATTTTTTACTAACAGTGTTGTGGGGAAGGGGCTTGGACAAATGTCCGTACCCCGAGAGAGTGAAGGGGAAAGAGAGGGGTTTTGATTGAGTGCCCACTGAGGTCCCATCAGATGTGGCTTAGAGGAATAAAGGATTCATTTGAAGGAAGGTGAGAAAGATTACATACAGTCCTCACATCTATCCAAATCCCTTCCAAATCCCTCTACATCACACTTATCAGGCCGTGTGCAGTGTGGTATACTAACTCTCATTGGTCTTATCACAAGGATACCATGTATCATATTTGTCTAGTGGAGGTGTAACTTATTCCCTAATACACTCTGGATCATGCATGCAAGTCTAGGTGGGTTACTCGGCTACACCCACTCTACACACCTCTATCTGGAAATGCCACACTTAATCACAGATGTCCTTTAAACTAATGCCAGGATTGGTCATCCAGTCATTCCAGCTCTTCATTATAATGCTGTGAGAGCAAAAAAAATACTAGGTGCTGGCCATGAAGGTTTGTCAATTGTTTTTATTATTTGAGCACTGCCAGGACTGTTAGATAGTACACATATATTGGTAAGCACTATCAAATCCCGTAGGCACTTATTTTTCTGTCTTTAGGGCATTTCATCTGGGCCAGTGCCTCAACACATCATAATGACTCTTGTTTGTGAAGCTAGCATGTCGTGACAACAATCCCCCCAATATAAATAATGTACAAAATGTAGATAAATGTCTGACAATGAGTACATTGATAATATACAGTTTATGAGGGAAACAACTCGTTAGATTTTTCAGTTTAACCCAACATCCGTGAGTGTCCCTAACATAGTGTACTTTATACTGATGTACTGCACATCATAATGACTCATTTTAGTGTAACTATCATGTAGCGAAAACCTTTTTCAATCCTCACAATATAAATAATGCAAAAATCTTAGATAGATGTCTGAGAATGAGTACATTGATAATATATAGTTTGTTTAATGAGCTTAAAAAGCTGGTTAGATTTTTCCGTTCAACCCAACGTCCCTGAGTTTCCCTTAGTGTCCTTTATACTGATGGGAAACTTTACTGTTTCAACTGCTTAGAGCAAGACAATGGGATTGGTCATACAAGCAATTTAAAAGTTGCCCCTTATCTTTCATTTAAAACATTTAAGTAGCTGGTTGGTGGTTTCAAATTCTTGGAAGTCAAGTTATTTGGCTTTGTTTCTTTTTCTTTCCTCTTCATCTTCTTACCAGAAATCCCTAGACTCATTAATGCCATTTATTCAACTTTACACACTAAGAGTTTGGCTCAAGAAAAATATAAGTTGTACACGTACAGTGAGATTTCTATAGTTCCTAATGACATAGAGTTTAACTTTGAAACACTTTGTAGTGGGGAAAGCTGATGAATCTGTCAGAACAGTATACCTTTGTTTCAGAAAGATTTCTTAAAACCACACTTGCTTTGACCAAAAGCTAGCATCAGAATGATTGATTGACCGCTCGCAACACAGATGGCAGTGAGAGCCCAGAAGCTCGCCGCACTATATCTATTCATATTGAAAAAACTGAAGAGATTTATTATAGCAGGCAGGATAATACTTTGTCTGAAATCCAGTTGAAGACACAATTATAATGCCTGAAGAAGAGTTAGCTTATCTGCAGTGCAAGTCAAATCTAATCTCTTTATTTAAATCTTGAAATCTTCAAGATGAAATTCCACTTTTAGGTACTTTCTACTTCGTGGATACAGTACAGTCATATATCAACATAACTGATATAATACTATTGACAATGTTGAAAAACTATTGAAACAGTAGAGCCTGTAGGAGAAATGTGAGAATACCTTAGACAGAAATTGGAGTTGTGAGATGAAAATGACTGTTTAATCCCCAAAACACACATATAAATGGGATAGCAAGCAATCTCTCTTAATTAATTTAAGGATAGAAGGTATGAATCAGTGCTGAAACCATTAATGGATTTGTTGCTGGACAGAACACATTTGGTGATTGGTAACTGTTAAGGTTTCTTTATGCAGCAACAATTGAATTTGAGAAACAAATGTAAGAATATATTTTCTCACAGTACATTTAATACATTTGTGTTTTGACTTTAGGTCCCAAAACAACGCGTTTGAAATGTCACTTGAGTCTCTGTGAAGTAGTGATGGGCCTTTAATGTATTAACTGAAAAATAATTCACAACTTCACAGTTTGTGCCTGAATAAAATATTACTGCGGTGGTGGACATAATGCAGTCAGATCAGACAGTTCTTGTTGTATTCTTGCTGTCGTGGTTACGGTACATCACAATCAGAGCTTGTTGCACTATCATTATGTGACAGCAGCAGTAGACAGATTTATTGTTGACCTTTTACAACAGCACTAGAGAGCCACTTAAAACTTTTACTGATTATCAGTCAAGTTCAAACAAAGTGACAGGTTAAATGATTTGAAACAACTGTTGAACAGGCTGTTGCCATGGCAAGTGGATAGTATGATGCATTGAACTGCAAGTATATAATGGCCCCGTTGCATTTTTAAAACCGCATTTTTGAGTATTGTTGTCCACTCCAATCAATGTCTCCTGCCTCTCAAGGTTGTTGTATCATTACAAATTTGTGGTACCGATCCTTTTCCTTTCCAACAGTCTCTGCCTCTGTGAAGTATTTATGTATTATTCACCCGGTCTTTTGAATGTGTCCGTGTACTGTTCACCCTCCTAGGATAATCTACTCCTTATTCAAGCAAAAGCATTGTTCGGCACCATGTGTTTTGCAATTCACATGGCCAAATTGTGTAAAGCGGGATTTACCATAGCAATGATAAACTACTGACCAGTGATGAAAATCAGTCACTGCCATAATCCTTCTAATTCTACGCTTTGCGAGAGGTGTGCACTGAGGTTGTGTTTTGACAACCATGGTGGCAGAGAGGCAATCTGGGAGAAAAGAAGCAAGAGAAAAAAACATACCCCACCATGTAACCCAATAGAGCTTGGTGAAGAATGTATCTCTGCGGAAATAAGAAAGAAGAATAAATAAATCAGCTCCTCATGAGTAATAATCCAGACGGTGGATAGCTTGAATTGAAATTTCAAGCAGGATGAATGGAGGAATATTTTTGCGTGGGTTAGACTATGTAAAGGGAGCAGATACACCTACGTGCCACGGTCAAAATAAGGAAATCATTAGAGATGATGAGACTGAGCAGGGTGCATTTTTTTAAAGGTCTGTTAAATTTACTGTTGTTTGAAAGGTCACTGTCTGGTTCTGGCAAGCAGCTGGGACTTGTAAACGACCATTCTTATCAAATGTTAATGCTGGCAGACCCCGCGTCACATGCGCCCGCAGCGGGAATATGTCTTTGAGGTCCTGAAGGTTCCATGGAAACAAGTCATTTAATTTACATGCCGAAATGTGACCAGCTAATTGGTTTTTGTGGAACATCAAATAGCAGGATGGCTGTTTGTGAGGGGGACAAATACCTCACAGGAGGTAAGGAAACGGAGACCCCCCCTGGGTCTGTTGAATCAGTCTGTTTTTGTCACCATATGTGTCACTAGTTTTGTGGGCAGTAGACAGTAGAACATGTTGTGTCCCTCAGGGATGTTTGTTGTTTATGGAAATGGCTTTGTTTGCTTTAGGCCAGCATGAGGGTCACGTTATGCATTTATGTTCATCCAAACCCCTCAGTGCTTCATAAACAGTTTACATTATTGAAGGAAACATAGTGTAGTCAAGAAATGGTAAGAATTATAATAAAAATAAATGTATACATCGCAAAACTATAGGTTACTTACGTAACCCCAGTTCTCAGAGTAACATGAAGTGAGATGTCTCACTATGGGATGCGCCTCATCGCAGAGCAAACAGAAGCATCAATCTCATTACGCCAATCCTGATTGGCTGGTGATCTTGAAGTCAGCGTCAGGGAATCCACCCCCCCCTATAAGTAGCTTGCGCTACGCCACATGCGTCATTCAAAATAAGCACCTCTTCTCGCTTCACCATAGCAAGGAGGGCCATCTGGTGAGACATCTCACTTCATGTTACTCTGAGAACTGGGGTTACGTAAGTAACCTGTAGTTCTCATTCGTAACACTCCGTTCGATGTCTCACTACGGGATATTGTAGCTCCCGTATTGCCAGGCGAGCTTATCTCGAAAATCACCAAACCCAATCAGAATTTAACAGTTAGAGCTCTAACTCAGCAGGGGGCCCAGCACTGCATGGGCCACACTGGGAGCAGAGACGTCTAATCTGTAAAAGCGGACAAAAGTGAGCGGCGAGGACCAGCTCGCTGCTGCACAAATGTCTTGGATGGAAACACCCCTGAACAAAGCCCAGGATGTAGCCAGACCACGAGTCGAATGAGCACGCAAACCCGAAGGTGCCTGCAGACCCTGACTCGTGTAAGCCAAAGCAATTGCCTCCACAATCCAGTGAGAGAGCCGTTGCTTAGTAACAGGCTTGCCCTTCTGAGGGTTAGCCCAGGACACAAAGAGTTGGTCATTATGACGAAACTCTTTTGATCTGTCCATATAAGTGCGTAAAGCACGGACTGGACATAGCAAATTCGGCTGCTGTTCCCCGGAGGGACACAGCGGCAGAGGAAATGCCTCAATGTCAATGGGGGTACATGAACCAACCACCTTAGGTATAAAGGCAGGGTTGGGCTTCAGCAACACTCTTGTTTGCCCTGGGGCAAACTGAGTGCATGAAGGATGTACAGATAGCGTATGAATGTCAGTGACTCGCTTGGCGGATGCCAGGGCCAGTAACAGCACTGTCTTGAGTGACAGGTGCTTCATGTCAGCTTCTTCCAGGGGTTCAAATGGGGCTCGAGTGAGCCCANCTCTTTTGCTTGTGTTGTGAATCTAGTAGTTTGTATAATCACGCAGTGTTTGGTGTGTCAGGTGTTTGTTATTGTGCGTGTGGTGTGTTTGTGTGTTGTGTGTGTTCGTGTGGCGTGCAAATCGTTAGTGATGTGTGTCGTGAATGTGTTATGGTTGTCACTGTGTGTGTGTGAGTGTGTTGGTGATTGTACTGGCGATAGAGTGTCGCTATGTTTATCGTGAGTGCGAAGAAGAGTATGGGTGTGTGGTGTGTGTGTGTGTGTGTTTGTCTCTGTGTCGAGGTGTGGTGTTTGTGTGGCGAGAGAGAGAGTATGCTGTGTGTGTGTGTTGTGTGGTGTGTTTGGTGTGTGTGTGGTGTGTGTCGGTGTGTGTGTGTGAGTGTGTGTGTGTACACCATGTAAGTTATGATGACGTAGAGAGAGAGTTTAAGTGCGAGTTCGTGGAAGAATGAATAGCACGTGTGTCTCGGTGTGACTGTGGGCGCACGCTATGTAGCTGTAGTAGTAGTGACACACTTTGTGATTGCTTTGTGAGGTCGTTCTCACCTTGTCAAAGGTGTAGCATGTGTGTGTGTTGTGGTTGTGTGTAGGTAGTAGTGGTGGTGGTGTGCTCGCTGCGTCACGCGTTGATCAGTGCGTATGGTGCCTTGTGTTAGTGTGTGTTGTGATGGTGGTTATGACTTTTCGCGTGTGCAGCATGTGTTGTGGCTGGTAGTTATGCGCGCGTGTTCTGATGATGTAGAGGATGGCAGAGGATGTGGTTCTTCGGTGGTGTGTGTGTGTGTCGAGTGTGTGTGGTGTGTGTGTGCTGCTGTTGTGTGTCTGTTTCGTGTGTGACAGAGAGAGGGTGTGTGTATGTGTGTCAGATAGAGTGTGTGTGTCTGTGTGTGAGACAGCGAGAGAGAGTGTGTGTGTGTGTGTGTGTGTGTGTGTGTGTGTGTGTGTGTGTGTGTGTGTGTGTGTGTGTGTGTGTGTGTGTGTGTTTGTCTCTGTGTGTCTGTGAGGATGCCCTGGACCACGAGGAAGATGGCACTTACAGTACTGTGTGTTCACCATCTCAAGGCTGATAACATGATGTGACGGAAGCAGAGAAATTGATTTAATCTTCTACTGCGTGGCAATGAATGTTAATTTTCCTAGAAGATGTAATCTTTGCCACGAATGGATTGTTATAGACATTAGTGTAAACCCTTCTGTCGGAAGAAACATGGCTGGTATAATTTCCCTTTTGTCCCAGCTGAATAGGAGATCAAATGATTTGTGATTACAGTGATATGGTGTTATTTTCAATCCAAAAATGCCGGAACCAGGAAATGTAGACAGCAAATCCCCCCGAATTATTCATGAATCTTATGATGTGCCCACCACTGGCAATTTCATGAGAGAGAAAATAAGACTTGCATATGAATCCCCCTTTGTCCTTGAGAGCTATTAATAAGAGTAAGTTCACATTAATGGGGACAGAGAGAAAAACAGAAACAAAACAAATATATGGCTAACGCACTGAGGGCCCTCGGTTTTTGTATTTACGAGTGCCCCGGAGACACAAAGCATACTAATCACCCAGCCGAGGCCTGAACTTGTGTCTAGAAAAAGTAACAGTGTCAGTGGTAATTACACATGTAGAGTAGGGCTTGTCCAAACACAATTGAGATGTGCAATGGCTTCCTCTTGGTCCCCCCTTTATGTCCTGTTGTGTTGTGCAATGCAGTAGCCCCCCCACTCTTATTTTCTATCTCTCCTTCTATCCTATGTCTCTCTTCTTCCTCCTCTAAACAAGACTGCAGCAGCCCCTTCAGTCTGAAAGGACAAAAAGTCACAATTGAAAGAGATACCTCATTTAACACTGCCCCCTGCTGGCAGGAAACAGGATGGACAGCTCCGACAGAAAAGAAGAGACTGCAGCCGCGCAGCTCCATCAAAACACCAACTTATTCATGAAATGCTTCATGAATACATACATTACATGCTTTTAAGATGCCAGTCGCTCTACATGAAATAAACAGCACCCTTAGCACGTTGCAAGTCAAACTGTTAAATCCATCAATGCATCTGACAAAATATGAATTGTTAGTCATGAGCAGTTTACAAATTGAAGGTTTGAAAATGACATTAATATCTTCTTAACTGGCCTGTTTACATGGACTCGGCATGAGGGAGGAACAAGGGGAAAAGAGAAGTAAGAGTGCACAGATGTGTGAAAGAAAAAGACGGAAAAAGCAACTAAATCATTAAGGCAGACAAATATAGATTTTCTGTCCGCGCTTCATTGTAATTGTACAGACTTGGACCATGTCTCTGCTGTATGGGATTTAAATTAGACTTCGGAAATTGTGTGTGCAGAATTTGTGGTCAGACTCTGTTTCCACTGCATTCAGCTTAACTCCTGAAACATCCTTTACAGGACGACTGATAAAACACGACGAGGTAAGAGTGGAGGAAGAGACGGAGCTCAGGAGTAAAGGAGAAGAAAAAACTACTACATTTGCTGGCACAACACGCTAAAATTGGTGCTCCTCTCCGCTCCCCTCCCACCCCCACCACCCCACCTCCCTGCTTTTCTCACCTCCCTCCTTATCCCAGCCCTTCTTCCCCTCCACTCCTTCAATTGGTACTGTCCAGGAAAATAAACGATCTGCAAGTGCAGGCACAGCATGGTGCCAGAGTTAACTTAGCCAGAGTCGGAGAGATGTTTTAAATTGTATTCTCCAAAGGTCACGCTCCCCTTTCTCACAGTCTCTGCCTGTCACCTCAGCTTTGTGTGTGGAATCCGCGCCTATTGATCCGGCCTCCAACGTGCACGTCCTCGGCAGCAAGCTGCTCAAATCACAGCATGCTGGCGTGGGGAGGCTCCCACACTTCGCCCAGATCACAAAGCGTTTGATAACGGAAGGGAGGGTGAGAGGGGCCAGAGATAGGAGGGCTGGATGGCGGAGAAAGACGGATGAAATGTAATGGGATGAAGGAGAAAACATGGGGTAGAGGGCATTATCTTCTGTGCAAACTACATGGTGTTTGAGATGGAGAAAAAAGCCTCCCTCGGATGTATAAATCTTTTGTTTTTTCCCGCTTTGAAAATCCAAATGCCCTATCCTTCCCTCCCCTCCCTTTTTTCCCTTGTTAAACCAAGGCCAAATCACTAGCCCCCATGTGTAATTTCTCAACAATGCTTCTGGCTGCCTGGCTTGATGGCTCAATGTTCCCCGTATGACATGCACTGCCTCAAAGGGAGGTCTGCGCTTTTATTCAGCTCTAACTTGATACCAAAGCTGGTCAAACACCAAAGCGTTTCCTCTAAATAGAATAAAGAGTGTATGTGCCTCTCTTTGTGTGTGTATGTGTGTTGGAGAGAGGTAAAACGATGGGTGGATGAATATGTATTCTATGACAGGCAACAATGTATTCAGTAAAATTCTTTTTTTTCTCCCTTACTCTTTATGGATTTTTTTCCTTATCTTTCCTGCCGTCTTCCCTTCTTTTGTTCTGCATCTTGGCTCTCTTTGACTGCCCCTCCTTTTTACATGCCCCTCACATGACCTTTTGAAGGTGTACCATGAATTACATTTTCGCTTACCATGACACATTTTAAAGATCTGTTAAAGCAAGCAAATGTCATCTTTATTTGGCCGGGTGGATCAATAAAGTGGCTAGAGATCCTCGTCTCTTTATCCGTAACTCGGGGCCTGCGTATGGAGGACATTAATCACGTTGACCGGGATTTGTGTGGTCACTGTGGATCTTTACAAACAGCCGCTTGGGATACAAATAGGCTGACTGGTTGTTGAATTAGTGCCTTTGAGTTGCTGGCCTGACTGAAGACTCCTGTTCACTTCTGTGTGAATTAGAAATTGATTGCCGCCTTGTGTCGAACTCGCAGACAGTGAGTGCCAAAGGATGGAATTCCTGAGTGTGCAGGAACCAAGAAGTCTGTTATTTCAAATGGATGTTTGATTATCAAAAGAAACAAAGCTTCCTTCAAAAGCCTTTGGGCATGAACACATAATTCAAATCACATGGGAGCAACAACATGCTTTTAATGGGACGTTGTTTAATTAGGTACATTTGTCCGTATAAAGGCGCCGACACCATATCCTCCCACGTTCTTCTCTTTCATGAGTGTCTGCCATCACACGCAGGATAATGAACTACCTTGACAACAATACAACTGAACATTTAGCCTTGTTGTCACGCTGCATCTCTGATGAGCAGCCCCACACAATGATCACATCGAGGATTAACTTCTAACCTCTTGCTTTATGACGAGAGCTCTCGTCTAATGCATGCACAGTTTTTACTCCAGTAATGTAAGCACGACAAAAACTAATCATGAATGCCATCTCAAGGTGATCTTTATTTCTGCCATCATATTAAATGATTTTTAGCGATTGAATTCCAAGAACACTTAATTACATACAATTCAGATAAATCATTGTTTTCCTTTTACCCAAACACATCAAGATCAAGTTTCTTCATATTTCCACCAACACAATTCCTCGAAATTAGGTAGAAATGTTCATTTCAGTGAGCATTCTCAATAATAATAATAGATAGATAGATCTTTAATTTGTCATTGTACAGTTACAACGAAATTACAAATAACTCAAGGTGCCAACACGCAACAACAAGACAATATAAAAACAACAAGACAATATAAAAAGAACAAGACAATATAAAAACAACAAGACACTATAAAAACAAGAAATGGGACTTAAATAGACAGGATAGGGAATATGTACATAAATAAATAATAAATTAAATAATAGAATATTAAGTGTGTGTAACAGCAGCAATTATTCCAAAATGTGTTTTTATTGTCCTTTTCTTTTTATCCTTTTTTCACAATGCCGGTAGAATTAGAGCCTATTCATAGTGCTCCACGACTCCAGCAAATGCAGGAAATTGGCAAAAAGCACAATTGAGCAGAATTCAGTTTGGTTAAGCAGAGGTGAACATGGCTCTGACGGATGGAAGGATGAAATCACAGACACAAGCATTATCCCTGCTCTCTAGTGCCCCCATGTGGGGGAAGGACATGCATCTTCATGTCTGCTCACTGCACCAAGGACACGATTGAAAGCAGACTATAATTCATTCGTTTTAATTCTCAACTCAATCTCACTGAGGATCATGGGGTCGGGAGCCAAGTCCTGTATCAGTGTGAGCTCGAGGTTAAACTAACTGTCTATAACAGGGTGAATCATATTTATTTTTGATAGACGCTATAAAGCCTACACCCGACTTGAATGCCTTTCAAATGCGGCTCAAACAGAACAGATCATGCTAAATGTTCTCAACTTGTTGAGCACTATATGGATAAATCATGTTATACCCTCTTAAATATACAATCATGTTTTAATTTAATCTAATCAAATGAGAATAATTTAATTTATAAAGACTATCAGAGATTCAATAAAATGTTCACTGTTTAATCTAATTTGACCTAATTAAGAATCCATGTTAATCTAATCTATCTGAACTGTGTAGTCTCACACATAATTGTAATATTTCCATAGGTATTCATCATTTTGACTTGTCAGTGGAATGTCATTATTAGCTATAACTCATTATAATCCAGACGGCCCCAAAAGTGTGAGTCAAATAGAATAATGGTCTTTGATCCTTCGTCATGCAGGAGTATAATCTATATAAGTTTCATAAACCACTCATGTGGAATCATGAGTTAGGTCATGCTCCTTTTCTTATTGTTTATAGCAAATCCTTTAAGTCACTTTTAAAAGGCATGAATGATGATCACTGAGCTGGCCTAAAAAAGTGACTTTCATGCAACAGGACACCGCTCTACAAGGCTTTGTTAATCTCACACACATCTGACTCATTGAGAGATAACCCTTGTACTGTGGTGAGCAGGACATATTTCAAGCTGCAACACAGAAAGCTCAAGAACCTGCAACTACACCGTCTTCCCTCTAAACCTGCACAGAGAGCAGCGAGGTAATCACACTCATAATGAGTCTCCAAATTAGGAGGGGATCGGCATGCCAGATTAGAGCAGAGCACAGAGCCAACAAAGGGCTCTGCGAGAGGGGAAGTAGAGTTGATGGAGGAGCGGTGGTGAAGGGATAGAGAGGAAAAAGTCTGAGGGAGACAGAGAGAAAGTGCTGGCAGTTTTATTCCTTAATTACTCCCCTTGTTAACCCCTCTCAGCAACTGGGTGTCTGGTTGGTGTGCAGGTCAGTGCTACAAAGTGTCTGGATGAAGAGGCCAGGGACAGTTTAATCCCACTTCCCTGTCTGCGATAGATTCTTTCCACTGTCAGTTTCTCCTCCTGCTGTCTCTTGCTTCCCACGTGAAAACCTTCCTGCACACACACAGCCCTTTTATTCTTGAAGATAATGATCTCAGTAGGTTATTTGAATAGCGGTTGCCATCAAAGGTTCAAATTCTCCTGTGTGCAGCCAACATATTTTAGGCTTTTAAACACTGTAGATAAAACTAAGTGGAGCACACATTTTGTAAAGCAAATGTCCGACTCCTATTTTAATCTTCTGATAGCTGAAAATGGAACTCAATATAAAGCAGTCAACTGTAAAACAGCAGGTACATCTGTGGTTAAACATGAATAATGTATGTTTCATTTGTCAGATGATGGCTGTATTTTGTAGTCTATATTTAGTTAAAAAGTAGGCTCCAGCTGCATGAGGAAACTCAACAAACCAGTGCGCCATGTGTTGCTTCTCAGTGTCATTGGAATGAAATATGAACTCAGTTCGTAACCTCAGCATAGTGCTTTCAGTGTGTATTTCATGTTGAAATCTTCTGGAAAGCCACCAACATTGTGTTTTCTTTCTGCGGAAATAGTACACAGTGTCTGAGACTTTTATGATGGATGATGTGATAAGAGATAAAAGTGTTATCAAAAAGATCAAATGTACACACGTACTCTCTCTCAAACACACACATTTGTTTTTTAATCTAATTTATTAGGAGTTAGAATAGATATTCTAAAGTATTTATACTTCTGTGAGTTAATCTCCAGTATTGATGACATTTCTCCACCGCATCTTCTGAGATTTGATTTCACTTTCGTAGCTTTTGTTAATATCATAATGCTGCTTTTATCTCATGCACATTATTTGAATCATCAGTAAATGCTGCTGCTCCTGGTGAAATAATGTTTATCCAACCATGTTTAGAAAACAGTATTAATAATCTGATACATTTAACTAAAAATAAATGAATTGCAATGTTGTACAAGGCTTCATGTTGAGAGCTGTTTGGACTGATGTGTGATAAATAACCATGCACAAACAATTGATAAATAAGCAATGATGTTCAGCCAAAAACCGTCTCACATCTCACAAATTTGCCTGAGATCTCATGATGTTGTTTTATTAAATGTGCCAAGTGCTAGGACTGTCTTAGGGAAGAAAGCTTTTAGTAGTGCAACTCCACTAAATTGGAACAGTCTGAAAACATGTTTAAAACTGAGCACTTTGGTTCCCCTGCATCATTTTAAAACTCGGCTGGGTGACATGCTGTTTGATACTCATGGTACCTGTCACTGTAAATAGAGTTTGTAAACTGTACCCTGTACATTATGTTGTATGTCATCCTTATTGTTGTTCTGTTGTTTTTATGTTACATGTGTAACTAATGTCCTGCAGGTCACCCTTGAAAAAGAGATCTTTTGATCTCAAGGGGCTTTCACCTGGTTAAATAAAGGCTACAAACAAATGATGTACACAATGTAAGACCAAACAGCATGTTAATACCAGAAGTCCAGAGGATCATTGGCTGTTCTTCTTGACTTTAAAATGGGCAAGCTTAGTGATCTAAAGGAGCTCGAATATGATATCATATTGGTGCATGTCAAAAGCTGCTCTCCTGGTATTTGGCTTGCTTCATTTTGTTTTAGCACTCAATGCATTAAACATGCTTGGAAACACAAGGAAAAGGACTCAAATGCACGACCCGGGAGACAGAGGTAAAGTATAAGTAATATACTTTATTTCCAAAATACATATTTTGGAAATAAAGTATATTACTTATACTTTACCTCTGTCTCCCGGGTCGTGCATTTGAGTCCTTTTCCTTGTGTTTCCAAGCATGTTTAATGCATTGANTTAAAACAGCTAGGCCTGTCTGGTCTATAAAAAGTGAAGTAGAAACTGACCCTTGTTTCCTGAAGAGACACAAACAAGCGAGTAAGAAGCTACTTTGAACCTCAGTTGCATGTGTTCGATTTGAGATGAGTTGTTTCACTTTCTATGTGAACAGTTGGAGTGTTGGGGTATTCTCCCCTATTGCATTATGTGTTTCTCTTTTAGTTTCCTTTGTAGTTGTTGTTTTTGTTATTAAGTGGTCTCTATGGTGATAGTTCATGGTCACAAACAACACCCTGAAAAGAGGAAGTGACGCAGCACTTTGTTAACACAATGTGACTTTCTGGTTACCGCAATGAAGGGAATTTTTTATTTTTTTTTACTTAGTATGCAGGAAATGTAGTGTGTTACTAAGGCAACAAGGTTCCTCCTCTTCACCATTGACTGCGTTGGTTAACACTTCTGAAATAGTACACAGTAGCAAAGTGATATCATCTTTACAGCACTTCCCTTCTTCAACCCATTGGCCATATTGGGTAGAGAAAGAAGAATACGTAGTAGACTGTGATTGGCTGCCGAAGATGTCATGCCAGCCTGCCGTCACAGTGCTCACACATCAGTTTCTAAAGTGGGTTCATTATTTTGCATACCGCTTCTATATTTGGTGTTAATATAAACACCCCTAGTTGTCAATGATTCTCTTGATGCAGAGGTGGCGGGACAAGAGTTTCATTCATCTACTCGCCCCTGCACTCCACCCTCAGAACTAAAATTAACTATTTCATCGTCACAGCTGGTGCAAGGGTTCAAGGGAGTCAGTCAGCCCAAAACCAGCTGAGTGGATTTGAGTTAATAAACTGTTACTTCAACTTTGCTGCATTGCCCCTGAGGGAAATTCACCTCCATGTTTGTATTTGGTTTCTGAAGAAATAAGTGTTTCCAGCTAAAGCAAGATAACTACAAAATGTTATACAAGGCTCTTTTAGCAGAGGGATGTTTATAATAATAAAACAAAAACGTTTCAAACTTTGATAATAATACATATTTAAGAGAGGTTAACCACTGCCACTGTAGGCCCAAGCCATATGGGCATATGAGGTATTTTGTTTTCTCATTACGATGTTTCTCATCTAAAGCCCTGTTAATGTATGTTTTCCTTGAGGGAGGCACCCCTTATTAGTGTACGAAGTGGCTTGGGGGGCCCCCATAATTTATTTTCCAGGAATGACCTCACCCCGACTCTTTCCTGGCCTTAACCTCAACTTTTCCCCACTAACTGAGTCAGCCA
Source organism: Notothenia coriiceps (assembly GCF_000735185.1). Lineage (NCBI taxonomy): Eukaryota > Metazoa > Chordata > Actinopteri > Perciformes > Nototheniidae > Notothenia > Notothenia coriiceps. The sequence continues at coordinate 160,735 of NW_011336050.1, forward strand.
GCTCTCAGATTCACGTGCTTCTATTTTAAGGATCCAGTTTCCATCATTGGACCATGTAGGCAGACCAAAATATGTTTTATATATGGAAAAGGAAATGACTAAATGCATAGCACCATGGTTTTGGTGCTCTAGTTGGACTAAAAGCAGAATCAGCCTTAAGAGGTCTGATGCTATAGGATTAACTGTTACTAAGACGTTATAAGTTACACCCGGTTGGCCAGCTGTAGTGTGCTATAGTGTGTTTAAGAGACATGATGACTGAGAATTGTGGGTCGATCCTGAAAATGGATAAAAGGATTAATTCAACACACAAAGCACACACGCACAAAGTTAGGAACTACTTTAGAATATCATAATTATAGTTCAAGGTATGGTGTAGTAGATGCATATTATTTGCATTATACATTTGAGGCAGTGATTAGTTATTTTCAACATGATTTAAAAAAAACAAAGCTAAAAGGGAAATGTATTCAGGATGGGTCCGGTTGACTTATTGACTACTGTCAGGCAGTCAAAGAAGTGCTTTAATCTACAAATGCTCCAATTTCTCGCTTTTGGCTTTAATTAAAAAGATGACCAGTGTCTTTCTCTATGAAGCCAGTCCAGAGTTTGCGTTGACATGAAAAGCTGGCAGGTGAAGTGTGGCCCGTGGCAGATGGTTACTAGCAGCCTAAACAAATGCTGGTGCACTCCCAATCCCATTAACAAAGTCATGAATGGAAGCGTCACTATTTAAACAAGTGCTGTTTTTTTCCAGCGCAGGTAGGGACCTTTTAAATCATGAGCATGCATGTCAACTAACATCCTTTGCTAGGGGTGACTCCCTTATTTTGGAGGATGGGGACGCAAACACTCATGAAGGGACAGACCTGCACTGAGCAAAAGTTGTATATCACGTGAGCAAAATCAGAGCGTGAGTGCTAACATTGTCTCAAGCAGGAACTCCTTTATGTACTAGTTGGAAAACATGTTGTTTAAATGATTTTACCTCTAACCAACTGTGTGTTGAAGTAAGTCTCATAAGTCTGTGTTGTTTTAAACGTGTTCAGATATCGGCCACTTCAAAGCATTTTTTTTGTTTTTGAACTTGAACTAAGCAAATGTCAGTTTGGTAAGGTCAGAAAATAAAAACTGAATTGAATCAGCTGATTGTTCAGAAATGTGTGCTGGTAATCAGCTGATTAAGTGAAACATAACATATCATTTACCTTCATGTTATGCTTCCTTATACACTGCATGACTTACATAAAGAAGCAGCCATGCAGTGCTCTTTCTTTTTGCTTTGATACAGGTGTCAACATGTTGCTAAATGCACTAAATGGATTCCCTAGTATTAATGTCACTTACTGGTCTTTAAGAACCACACTGTGAAATGTTCAGTATTTAACATGCTATAGTTATAACCTACATACTGATTGTACTGGCATAAAGTTTATAATAAAAGTTCAACAACTAAAAATGCACACATACTGTATATGACACAACATTCATATACAATGAATGAATTGCAGATTGATGGAATATACTTGATCAATATTTAGATTACCACATTGTTCCCCATTTTCTTCAGGGAAACCAATTTGTTATCATTATAACCCTAACCCTAACCCTTTTCGTGAACAAAAGCCTTGTGCTTAGCTTTAAGTCTGTAGCATAGGCATTTTAAATCTTGTTGATTGGAGAAACCACCGACACGCTGTGGCTCTTTTCAATAGCTAAAAGACACAACATGCCCAAAATAACTTTGAATTCCGAAAACACATATATCTGAGCAGTTTGTGGGTTATGTTTTGTTTGTTTTTTAAATAAAAGAGGGTATGATTGGCCAGTAAGTGAGCCTTAAAGATTTAAAATAAAAGAAAAAAAAAAGTCAAAGCAATCCAGCACTTCTATCCTTCATCACTTGGATCAAAAGGGCTTTGATCCACTGGCCGGATCTCAATTATTTCAGCATAGCCTGCCTTTGATTAGTTCAACAGAAATCCTATAACGTCTCAGAATAACAATCTTTGGTAAAGAATGTGCATTACACTTCTTCTTATAATGGACAACACAGCTGTATATGGCTGCAACCCCTCCCCTGTGTCTGACTCAGGATTTAGAGCACAAAACAGGCATTGAGCAACATGTGAGGGGGAGGAAAGAGGAAATCTGTAGTGCATTAGCGACTATGTTATTTAGGGGTATACAATCAAAAGCTATATTTAGAACAAGACACAGCAGGAGAACCAACAACAACAACAACAACAACCACATTTTACAAAACAAAAACAGGTATAGAGATGACGTAACGCCTTTTAAAGTATTTTGAAGGCTTCCATTCCTTTGTTAGCAATTACTTTCTGCTTTGTAGTCTTCCTGTTTGAACTCCAAGGGTTTATGTTGATACCTCCCAAAACATAAAGAGGAGGAGAAGGGAAGAAGGAGAAACAGAAGGGGGAGAGAGAACATCCAAACATTTCCAACATCAACATTGTATACACAGGCCACCCTGTCGGCAGAAAAAATCACATCTCTTTGGAAATATAAGAGTTTGTCCAAAAGCTATAAGTATCTAGGGAATAAATGAGTCACTTCTGCAAAAGAAAAAACACAACATGTATGTTTTTTAGAGAAGTTCAAAGGAAATTCAGATACGTATTGACAAGTTTGACTTATTAGTGTCTAGTACGTACGGGCTATCAGTTAAACTATAGGAAATTAGGTGAAGGGAACAAAATGGCATTACGGCTCTGTGGGTCTGAAAAGAAAAAGGAGAAAGGCGGTGTCTTTTTTTCGCCCGCTAGTTTTAGTAGAGAAAGCCCAATGACGTGGGAAGAGGAAGACAGGGAGGCAGGGAGGGAGAGCAGGGTGAGGGGTGAGACAGACAGAAACAAACAGAGAATGATAAAGAGGGAAAGAGAGAGAGAACAGTGAGGAGAGAGAGAGATACAGAAAGAGCGAGAGGAAGGTTGGGTCTTTGCTTCTCTGCTCCCGGTAGCCATCTATCTTTGGCTGTGCTCACGCCCCAGCTGCTGCTGGTTCAAAGTACGGTCACTGGCAGGGAACCAGTGGCAGCGCTGTGAAAGACACCCACGCAGCTACTTCAAGTACAGAGGGAAGCAAAAAGAAACAGAATGTCTTTGGAAGAAACCAAAGCCTCAGACTGAAGCCCAGTGTCACATAACTTCTGCGGCTGAAAAAACAGAACATCCAACACTAGAGAAAAGTTTTCAGAAGTTAATGTTTAACCCGCCAGTTAAACAGAACACATATACATGCCAGAAATCTTTGATATATTATAGTTAATACAAAATGATCAGTTCCGCAGTTAGGTATTTGTTTAGGGAAACGTTCCAACATCATAAATCAAACATTTTAACAGTGCAAAGAATGCAATGCAACACAAATTGAGCTGCATGAAACAACAATGGAATATAAGATTATAGTACACACAAACCTACACACATCTACACACACATGTGAGAGACCCACAGTGTGGGCTTAAGTAAGGTGAATGGGAAGCCTTGAGTTCTGCAGCCCTCAGCAGTCATGTTTAAGTAAATATACTTTGGTTAATGAAGTTAGCTGATGATGAGCTGCAGCATGGAGTGCACTTGACAAGGTTTACATAATCTATCCTTTACCAAATGTGATACAACATGTATTAAATAAACTACAGCTTTACATTGAAAATAATATCCATGCATGTTGACATTTTTTGTAGTTTGGCTAATCCCAGAATCATAATACAATTACGCTTGATCCTCTCGTCTCCTGCACTCTGATGCTGTGCCAAAGTATCTAGGCCAAGGTCTGGCTGTCAACATTAAGGGGCTGGAGCCAGAGGTGCGTAGGTGAGTGTGTGGATTTGAGTGTGCATTTCTCCAAATTACTGCAGGAGATTGTACTGCATATGTTCCATTGTGTGTGTATAACATGCATGTGCAAATGTCCTTGGGCCTTACAATGTATCTGCATAATGTGTGTGTGTGTGTGTGTATCTGTGTATGTGTGTGTCTACACAGTATGTATTTGCGTGTTCCAACATATATGTGCCCCTACACAGTCACTGCAGGTGAGCAGACAGCCATGTTTAGCAACCATCCGGAACCTTGTAATGACAGGACGTCGTAAGATTTCCTTGTAAGGAGACTTGTGAGTGTAAACGTGAGCATGCCAGTGTTGCTGCTGCTGCTGCTATTGTTTGTACTCGCCTGACGTGTCGAGGTCATCGCTGATACAGTGTTCTGTTTTGTTGTTCCTTGGCAAAACGAGGTGCACAACCTGTTACCTGAGGATTGGGTCTGTGCCAATTTGGGGGTGTGAAAATCATCAGATCAAGACTAATTAGAGCCATTTCAGCCAAAAAGAGGGATGATTATTGGAGCACAAAGGAGGTGAGGCCTGTTTCCTGTGGCAACAATTTCTGGTTAGATCAATGGCTGACTTCCAGGAAAACAGGGCTGTGCCAGCTAATTGTATTCAACTGAAACAGGGAAGTGGATGTGCTGGTTTTCCCTCTGTGATCTTATGTTTGGCCTTGTTCTAGAGGACAGGCTACACATGATGAAGTAAAGCCTGAGGAAACAAACGTTTAAGCTATTATAATTCAAAAAGTATAACCTTCAAAAACAAAATATTTACAAAAACTAAATATTTTTCATTAGTTCCTAAAAATGGTCAAAAGGTTATTCATTTAATTTGTTATTTGTGGCCACGAATGATAATGCCAGTCCCTCAAAGATTTCTAAATCTACAATTACTCACATTTTGCTGCAAACCACAAACAAAGATGATCTGACATTTGCTCTTTCCACCTCAACGCTGTTCTGTCTGTTCATGTTGTTACATGAGCTGCTTATAAGAACACACAAAAATATAAGTGTCTGCTTCATGTAATTGCTTTGGTTTATTTCCCAACACATCACCATCCCCTGCTTTGAACTTCAGGTATGGTTTAAACAAAATACACTTTCCATCTGAATGAGCAGGGAGGGTACAGTTACTAAGGAACAGTTTAAATGCATTATGTGATGTGTAATGATGTTGAAACCACAGGTATCACAGTCATCCAGAGTTCATCTACTAGATGCTTAATTTTCTGAAATATTTACATCCCAAGGGCAACAACACACTCTGAGAATCTCAAATCTTCTCTTTAATTAGGAGTGAGATCGTTGTGGTTGCAAAACCCTTACAGAAAAAAGATTCCTCTCTCTCAGGAATTACATTACATTACATGTCACTTGTTAGACTCTTTTATCCAAAGCGACTTGCATACTCAATACTGTGGGCAATCCCCACAGGAGCAATTTGGGGTGAAGTGTCTTGCCCAGGGACACAACGACATGCTGACTGCAGTGGGGTTTGAACCTGTGACCTCTTGATCCGAACACCAACGCACAACCCACTGCACCACAGGCATCTCCAACTTCAACATTTTAATGCAATGCAAATTGAGTGACAGGTTAAGCCAACACAAGATATTGTTGTTTACAGTAGCTTGATATTATTTTAATGTGACTCAGATCTGTAGAGCGAAACCAATGTTCTTTTTAACAGGAAACACTAAGCGAGCTCTGCCCTCTCACTTCCTGGAACATGCCAGACTTATTGATAGCATTATAAATACCAAGCAGCTTGTCTACACCTACTTTATTACAGAGGGGCATGATGGCCCCAAGCACAGTTACAATGCTAACTTCAGTACATATATGACTAGGCAATCATAAAAACGCTTAAAAGTCATGCATTACCAACCCTCACAACAAATGATGCAATGTAAAAGATGTGAAGCAACAATATAGTTATTCCTGTCCACATCAACATATGTATCCATGACCAACAACATAAAGCTGAGGTGTCTCAAATATTTGCTGGTGTAGCATTTATAATATTATTAATATATTACATTCTACAATTTCCCACCGTCACAAATCAGCATGCATCCAAAGAAAGGAAAAGTTTAGAAGTTATCCAACATGTTTCACAAATGTCACTTTATACAGGACCAATATGTCGTAATGAGTACATTTCAGATATTCTGTACCAGGATATAAATATGCCACAGGACAGAACATTTATTTTTTGCTGTAGTAAGTGTTTAGTCTTTACAGCCCAGTAGCCGTCACTGGAGGAAAATGCAAATGTTTCTAACTGTGTGTGACGCACTGCATTTGCCCCTGGGGTGCCGAGCAGGTACAGTGAGCAATATGCTGCTTATCAGATTAGAGGCACCCTGCTGCTGCTCCTTGTGTGTGTGTGTGTGTGTGTGTGTGTGTGTGTGTGTGTGTGTGTGTGTGTGTGTGTGTTTGTGCATATGTGGGGGATGTATTCTATGCTGTGCCCAATATGCCTTTGACACAGGAAGGAGTTGTTTCCAATGCAATGTCCGAGCCTTATCCTGCTGCCGCTGACCTACTGGCAAATACACCACCTGACTTCCTGTCCTGGGGCAGGATGGTTACACCCAGAGGTTTCACTTCTCCGTTAGGTGTTTACTCATTACGGAAGCATTAGACGGGTTAGGGATGCAATAAACAGTGTGTAAAAGCGCTGATGCACAATGAGGGGACCAGCAGGAAAACGTAATGGAGGAGGTGAATGTAAAGAACCTTATCCACCATTTGGCTATTATCTATAACAGAAAATTAATTCAAAATCAAATGTTTTGTTTAATGTACACTGTTGTGAGTTTAAGTGGAAACAAAACATGAAGTATAAGTGTTGTTGTTATTAAGATAAAAGTCTCGGTGGTCATTCAAATTTTAGCACATGTTTTTGTAAAGTACCTGATACATGTGCTTACCCATGCATTTGTGCACACACGTGTTAGACAGCACAAGAACATTCCTGAAAGCCACATCAACCCCACCAGGACTTTTAAGTTCTGCCTAAATAGACAGTCCTCCCGCCTCTAAACCCTTATTAACTCCTGCCAGCGTACGGATTAAGTCCTGGGATCCAGACAGCTAACAGCCCTGTATGTGTCTGGTACAAGCTGCTCACCCATTCACAATGCTTTATGACGGGCTACAACTCACAGCCTCCTTCCACCACCTCCTGCAGAGGGACATTTACAAAACAAGTGCTTACAGTTGAAGGGGTCAGAAGTGGAGCAAGAGGGTAGTCAGGGGTGCATTTCAAAGATTAGTGGAAGAAGGGGAAAGAGGAGGGGATAAGAAGGACATGTTGACTGATTTGGGCTTTTCAAAGGTGATGTGGCACCATAAATGTTAGCAACTCTTCACCCTTCAGTAAAGGGAACTGAGAACTTCCACACCAACAGTATGTGCAATATACATATCATTAACATCTTTACAAAACACTCGCTGCTATATAACATGTGCAATATTATTATTATTATTAATAATGTGCTATGATAACGTGCAATTACGTATCTGCCACTATGTTTTTTTTGCACTACTAAATACTGGTAATATTTACATTCATTATGTGACCGTCTATGTTTCATGTTTCCTGTAAATATTTAATTGCTCTTTTTACTGCACTTTTAGTGTAAAGTTTTAATATTAGGCTGCTGTGTTTATTGTATTTTTGTAACTCTGGCACAACAATTTCCTTCGGGATAAATAAATTCTTATCTTATCTTAACCCAAAGGTTCTAGATAATAACATTCAAAGCAATATATATCAGTCAATAACAAGTTGCGTCTTGAGCAGATAGTACAATCACAACAAATGTTGCGTGTGCTGTAATCCCAGTTTCTCTTGCCTATGTTGTATTTAAACTCATTTATCAGTCTAACTCAATTGAGTTCCCTTCAGATTAGAGATGTGAGGCATTGCATTGTTATCCGTCTTGGTTCTTCTATTTCCCAAAGGCATCGTCCATACAGAGCATACAGCGGTCAAATGTTTCTCTTTGTTGAGAATGGACATTTCACAAAAATCTTACAGGATCGGAATCAGACATATTAGAAAAGTTTACTATGCTTGCAATGTGACCTTTTGTTGTAAAGATTAGTGATAAATAACATTGTGAATGAAATGATATGAGTTTAATAGACTGACATAACAAACAGTGAAGAATAAGGTCAATTGCATTTGATTGTCCTCTTATTAATGATTTGATGATCTCAACTCAAGTGCATGTTTTTCATTGTTTGAGACACAATGTAAGTTGCATTTTCACTTTCAAGTTGGCCACTATTTTGCAACAGATTTCAGGGTGTGGGAAAATACTTCAGATACTACCTTGCACAACTATGTGCTGACATTCAAGTAAGTTGCAGAAGGATTGCCTTTGGAAAAATCATATTTCCTTTCAATCTAACTGGGTTCAAAATACATAAATAAAAACATATTTTAGAGGTCAAGTGAGTTTAATCTAAGGACATGGGTGCAGTTCTATGGAAACTAGGTCAGATTTACTTGTGGCTCCCTCTTAAATGCAGAGACTTTCCACATACATGGGAAGCACAGAGCATAAGGCAAACACAGTGAACAAAACTCTGACTGAAAACCACTTTCTCTCCCACTGTATGTCAACTGGAGCACAGACCCTGAACCACAGCATTTTCTGAAACCAATAGCCAGCCCAATGCATAGCAACAGAGTAAGCTAAGCTACTGTACACCTGGCCTGTAAATGATCAGAAAGTGGTGGCAAAACAATAATTTGTGACATCCTCACATTAAAACTCACACCTCTGAGAACTGGTGTACTTATGAATATAATTGATTGAGGGAGTAACCATTTAAGGCATGCCATGTTTGAACGTTTGCCAAAAAGCTTTGCTTACCATATAACCCAGTGTTTATCCTACAAGTAATTTATGCAGGACATGAATGTATCTGTACATCTACTTTATATTTATAACAACCAATGAACACATGCATAAATGGTTTTATGATGTTGTAATGTAAGCACTTCAACACATACGCCTACAGTATATAGATTAACCATGAAAAAGCAGGCCGGTCTTGCTATCAGCAAGCAGATTAGGGACTAATGTTTGCCTCCATATGAGATGTTGTGACCTTGTTGATAGTTCGCCAAAGTTATATAATGTCCCCAGACAGGTGAAAAAACAAATGACCAATTAATAGTGTGTCCCTGGAGAGGGACAACACAGCCGCTGCGAGAACAGTTACAGCCAGTCAGAACCAGTGCAGCTGCAGGTGAGCACAGAGTTTGTTTGTGCACGAAATGTGTGTGTGTGTGTGTGTGTGTGTGTGTGTGTGTGTGTGTGTGTGTGTGTGTGTGTGTGTGTGTGTGTGTGTGTGTGTGTGTGTGTGTGTGTGGTTTTTGGAGTTGCAGATTCCAGAGTTTGGGTGTGCACATTCAACACAACACATAGTGAACTGAACAGAAATGCACAACCTGCTGAGGCTTACAAAAAACAACAAATTATTAAAAACCAGTTGGGGAATGCAGTGCAAACACCTTTAAGAACATAATCAATATGATTAACATTCCTAACATATGTATAATAAGAGACTATGTCAACAGCTAATTTCAGAAATCAAATAAATAAAGTTTTGTGTTGATGAAAATTAAGTAACTTTAATTAAAGTAACCATAAACAACCTTAACAATCTATTTCAGGCTTTTGTCAAACAGATACAAAATACTTTATGTCTAATTCAGAGAGATAGGAGCCAATTTTTTTTTAATTCCGCAATATCACAAAGGTCACACAATCAATTTCATCCAGAATGTTTTACATTCTGGGAACATGCAATTGATGAGAATTAACAGTTTTAAAAACCCTCATTTGTGTGACTTGTGTATAAGTCTACAGTATTTAATAAGTGATCAAGTGTGACTGCTTTTTAGTGCGGCGTTCCTCCTCTGCCATCCAAGATGAGATCCCAGCAGGGCGAGCTGACGCCCAGCCAGGCCGTGGTAATCCTGAGGCGATGACATTTAATTTCAGGTATGGCAACAGTGCACTCCTCCTGCATATAGGTTTGAGCTGAGAGAAGGTTGTGTAACATTACATAAAGCGTTTGTAGATGGATTCAGCATGGCCTGTTTGTAAATGCTTCCAATGTGTGTGTGGAGGTGTGTGATGTGGCCCTGGGCATCAAATATTAACTCTGCCGTTGCGTTATGCGCACAGTAGTGTCAAAAAACATTTGATCTTGCAGTGATTTGCCCCTTAATTGTGGTGACCTTTAACATGAAGTAAAGAGAAAATAAATTAAATCTTGTGTCGCCTGGAAAGGTCAGTTCAGGCATGTTATGAAACAGCCAGAATATATTTTCATGTACGTTTGTTTTTCATTAAAGTACGGCCAGAAGTCAGCCAAATAGGTTAATATGTTGACAGTATTCATGCAGCAACATAAAAGAGCTACCTGGAGGCTCATAATCATTTATATAATAATAATCAAAGCTTTTTTATGTTGGGTCTGAGCTGTTTCATATATGTTGCAAAGAACATGAAGTGTGTTTTTGAACAGGATGCCAGCTGCGTGACAAATTATACCCTTTCCACTTTCCCAATGGTTGTTAGGGCACAAAGGCGGGGATTACACAAAGTTATACAATGGCAGACAACTAAGGTTTCTTCATGCAGAAGACTAAATTGGGCGCTTGGGGATTCAGTGCTGTAAGGTGATGGTAAATGAGAGAGAACTTGTTCTTCTTGCAATCTACAGGGAATAGACGAATCAAAGGAGGGATGTTTTGATCTGAGGGGTTTGCTTTAGGGCTTGTTCCTTTGGTGGGAGGCAACAGGTTAATGCCTGTGTTTCTCACAGTTTTGAAGGTGTCATGCATTGCTGTAACACTAGTTTAGTGGCATACAGGCAGCACACATACATTACAAGCGCATACAAACATTAACATAATAATATATATCGATGTTAGCATTCACACCTACACACATACAAACCCAGGCCAAAATGTACACAGCAACATATGATTTCCATGTAATGCAGCTGCCTCTCCTACGAAATTAAACTATTATTCTGTTTGAGAGATATATGACAAAACCATACACCTAGACATGTGACTTTTGATTCTCAACGCTAAAAAAAACGCTAAATAAAACTTTACAAATCGACACAGTGTTAAAGACAAATAGACAAAAGAATGCAGGATGGTGTTTTATACTACCAACAGCTATAAACACACCATCAAAGTAGTGATGAGAAAATCTACCATCTAGATCTTGTCGAAACCACAACATGATATCAAACAATCCTTAGCGTTGGCAACACCACACAATGACGCATATTCAACATGTTGTTCAGCTGCAGCCGTGGCGTGCTGTGAGCACAAGAATAACTCTTCTGGTTTTATACCTCAGCGATATGCAGAAGTTGACCACGTGACAATGAGGCGACATCTCTACGTTCCCATCACACCCTGCTGATCTGATGTACAGCGCTGAGACACTGAGGTAACATTTCTGTGACCACAAACTTCCTCTTTCTGTGACAGAAATCGAGAACAGTAGCAAAATGACCCCAGGCCGAGGACCCAACCTTAGGGTGGTTCTGCTTCCTTTGACGAAAATACATGTTGAAAGTTCATATCTGCGAGTGGCACCATTTGAGCTGAGTGATGAAGTAGATTGAAGAATATCTTATTGAAGCTACGTTGTGCAATCTAAGTGGAAAGACAAATATTATGAAATGGATTGTGGGACTCTCTTTCTCATCTTGTATTTCATTGAATGATACAATGATTTATTTGACGTCATGTATTTTTCGCAGAATAAAAACGAAGCAACCAGTCCATCACAGTACTCACACAATTAGACAATCTCAAAACTTGCACTTCCACTGTTATTTTTGTTTGTTCAGGGACTCCAGTACACCTGGAATTGCATTCATGTGGTAATAACTGTAACAACACACTGTCTACTGAGCTGGAGTTAGAATAATAAAGATAGGAAGAAAAGTAGGTGTGTTGTCATACGTACAGTATGTGTGTGCTTTTGTGGCTACATTTGGTATATCACATTTGCTATTTAACCAAGGCGGTACTGAACATAAACAGACATCTCTGTAAACAGCTTTGTGGACAATCCTGTTCACACAAGCAATCCAACTCATATCCCAAAATCTCATAGCTGTAAAACACATTCCCAAACAGTAATTTGAAGCGTGTGTGTTGTTAGCTAATGTGGTATAAGTCACATGAGACTCCAAGCAGACTTCTAAACTGAAACTGAATCTATGAGGTTTTCCAGTGTTCATTTACTGCACGCACCGACTGAGGATCCTCGGTGTATTTCAGGGAAAAGGTTTAGCAATATAACACCCTGTTCAGCTTTGACTTAAATTGTTTTCTTTAAGCAGTTTGGCCCCGTCAAAATCCTAGCAGGGGCTCACTTTCCTGCCAAGGAGAGGAGTCTCTTATGGGAACACTAAAAGCCAAACAAATTAAAAGAGATTGGGCGAGATTACCATCCCAAAAAGCAGCTTTATATGGGAGCTGTAAAATCACTGCCAGGCAGTATTTGTTTGTGTGCAAGTTAAAGAGCTCCTGGCAGCTGGTGTTAAGTTGTGTTGAAGATACTGGCCAAGTTGCTACAGGAGCTGTAATATTATTGATCACGCTGGAACAGTGGGTTCTGAAAGGAAAAACCCACACACAAGCACTGATAACATTTAAGCACACACATGTATCTTCAAGCTTGTATATTCTTCCTCTTTGTACATGTCTCAATCTTCCCAGAATTCCATGCTGCTCTCCTCCAGATGATGGACAACAAATGTTTAACAGTCAGCTCGAACCCTGATAGGACTGTGACAGACGTTCAGCATGCAGTCATTTGTCCCCGCTGCACTTGTCAGGATGTGGAAATGAGGCTGTGGTAATTGCACACTGGCAAGTCACTTTGGCTGCTGCACTAAGGACACAAGTTACTTAAATGTCACAGCTTTCTAACACCACATTCAGGTCATCAACCATTTTTCATTTGCTTTTCCAGCCGTTAAAATCCAGGGAAAACTCAGGATGCAGGGATTTGCCAGCAACACTTAGCTTCCCATTCATTCGGTTGCAAACACTGACACCTGGGACATTAATGCCCAGTTTTCTGCTGTTGCAAGCAGTGTTGGAGAATTGTTGTCAGCATAAGTTTTCTGAAATCGCTGTATGAGCCAGGTATTGAGTGTACCCCTCTACATTGTCCAAATCCAAACAGCTGATGCAATACCACTAAGACACAGGTAGCGCAGGTAGTATTAGTGGGCCCTCTTGAGGCCTGAGGCTCTTCTGCACATCAGCCGGCAGCTACACCTTAAGCTGCAGCACAGAATATGAGTTACAGTGTTTGTTCAAGGCCCTACTTTTGTTGCCTTTATCCTTCAAATCTGAAAGGCTGGCTTCCTGTCCTAGCAGCTTCAGTAGCTTGATGCATTCATCTAGCAACCCAGCTGCAAAACTGTCTCTAAATAAAAAAAACAGCAGAACCTTCAAACCTCAGCTCATATCCACTTCTTCAATTTGACTGAAATCACAATGCAGGATTTATTACAGCAGCATACATTTGGTTAAGAAAATGACTCATGTCCGTCCAAACCATCTTCTTGTTTATCAGTTCAATGTGTAATATAATAATTTGTGACTTCATTGATGCTCAGCTGTCCTTATCTGGAGATTGATGAGTGAGGAATCTAGTCCCGGTGAGCCCCCTAGAGGTGGATATATGTAATGCATCCAGGCTCATGCCCAGAGGGTGTATCTGTCACCTGAGGACACACCGACATGCCTGAGCTTCCAATGTGACACTCATAACAAAAAGCCAGACACACTAAATGCATTCCTCTGAGAATGAAAACATAAGTACTTAAGTCAGTGCTATATGTCAAGTCTAAGTGCGTCAGCTTCCTTATCGCACTGTTAGCGATCATAGTATCCTGGAAAACCTTTTGATGTTTTATCTTTTTGCACAGAGCATGTTTTCTTCTTTCTTGAATTATGTTTTTTGCTTGGATGAAATGGTAATCTTATATTTATAGTGCTTGAGGAAACTATAACTAATACCGTAGATACAAGTAAATAAAGCGACTTATAATGACTAAGAGAACATGTTGCACTGCCACAGACAATTGTATTGTTTATTTTCTTCTGTGCTATAGTTCAATCCACAGCTGCACACAAACTCTTGACTACATGCCATGAGAAATTATTCTACGACTACTTACTGTTTCAATTTTTTCACAGATCACATTCACCTTCTTTTTTATTTATTTTTTTACTCATGCCTATTAAACCTGCTGAGTAGGAAAACAGCATGACCTCGCCTGTCCCTAGCACGCTGTCTCTCCCTTCTGCGGACTGGAACAACGCCCAGACGGCTGCCGCTTGCGTGCCACCACTGTTTTGGTAGATTTGCATCTGGGCTTTAGAGAACAACTGGGATGATTCACCAACCGTCTGTGTGTGTGTGTGTGTGTGTGTGTGTGTGTGTGTGTGTGTGTGTGTGTGTGTGTGTGTGGGGGGGGGGTTCTTAGCTGAGTGTGCTGTCTCTACCTCACTTTCACTTCTCAGTGGAACTATTTCTGTATTATTCTCCCAAGAGCAATAAACGGAAAAAAAAAGAAAAAGGATTACTACACACGGCTGACTATACCAACTGAACTGAGTTTGTTTGTGTGTGTGTGTGTGTGTGTGTGTGTGTGTGTGTGTGTGTGTGTGTGTGTGTGTGTGTGTGTGTGTGAGACAACTCTACACTTAAACACAATAACACTGAAACCTTGAAGTTAGAAGGTGAGTAAACAGGATGGCTTTATTATGACCATCGGGTGGACATCCTGATCACAAGAGCAGAAAATAAGACGTTAACGCTTTGGCTCACACACATCTGGCCACACACTTGGGACATAGGGGTTGTCCTGCCAAATTCATATACTTATAATGTGGGAGCCCACCATGGACTACACCCAAAACACCTGCAAAAACTATATTCACCATCATGACCCCTATGAATCAAGGCCTAGGCCTTTGATGTGACGTACAGTCTACAGTGCCAGTGGATGAATGCAGGAGTTGGCAGTGGTAGGACATGTCATTGTCCCCAAAAGAGGTGTTAGTCCCATTTTAGTTAGCTCAGTTTTAGTTTCACAGAACATACATATATTTTCCCATGTCTTTTTGGAACCAAATGTTTCACAGTCTAACTACTGTGAAGTAATGAAAGTTCACAACTTTTCAGGCCAAGAACTTCAATGGCTTGTTATTGCAAAGATCTTGACCTGATAAAACCAATACATATTTAGAAGAGTTATGGATATACTCAGCAATTGGAAAGATACTGTAGATGGATTGCATATCAATAAACAATTTATTTTATTCTTATTTGTTTGATCCCAATTCCTTCATTTTATTTCTTCAAAAATATTCCTGAACTGCAGTGAGGAAAAGTTCAATGTTCAATATCGGATTATTTGCAGTTCTTTGCGTACAGCACCACATTATCTGATTACACTAAAGTCACAACTTTGCTCATGCAGTATTATCGACTTTCTCTCCCTTCTGAATGGATTGAACCATTTCTTCACAGAGCAATGGAGGTTATAACATTTGATTCTGACTTTATTTGAAATTGGAGGCTCTTGTTTGTGTCCTGTTGCTGATTAAATGTAAAACGTGCTGCGTGGTAAAAAAGGCAACATGCTGAAGTGTCTTTGGGACTTCAAATGACAAAGATTGCATCTGATGTGTGATTATATTGCTGTCTCCTACTTTTTCTGGAGATGTACTGTATGGAAGAAAGGCACCATAATATTCATGAATAAATCATTTTACTTTTCTTAGTAAACTACACTGCATTTAGGCTAACATTTAGAAATGAATACTTACAATGTTCATAGAGTTGCTTTAGCATTTGACATACCACTAAACACAATGGATAACAAATATATTAGCTATCCTTTACAGAGGTATCCTTGTCAGAGAAATTGAGGAAACGTGATCTCAAAAAAGAACTCAGTAAAAGTGTACAAGCCATCCCCTCCCCCATAACTTCCCTAATTGGAAGTAAACAACAGGACTTTACACCCTGAGCTAGCCAGGTTTATTTTATGTTGGAGGGCTGAAGGGTTACGTATTCCCTGATGTCCTGAACTGTCGTTTTTTCCCCCTTTGCCCTTCAGTTTTGTGTGATTATTGTGAAATTGGCACAGCTAGCTTCCTTCCACTGGGGCTGGGTGATTTTAGGTCAAGTTGGCAAATGCTGCAGCCACAGTATGAGAAAAAGTCAATGTCAAACCTAGAGCCTACTCAAAAAACAATAAGGCAAACCAAATAAAAGGGCACAGAAGAATAATGCATAAACATGTTGGAAAATACAGCACATGCTCAAGAGCAATCCCTCTCCACAGGATGGTTTGCAATTGCATTTTATAGATGGTTTATTTTTCTACATTCACTGTAAATTCCCTAGACTGTTTATATATTTTCCCAACAATTCTCATGTGCGAATTCTGTTTACATTGGAAATTCATGAGGCAGTCACTTTGACTACTTAATACTTGGGATTCTACATTATTGCACAGATCAAACTCCACGTTGTTTTAATTAAATGTAATGATTAAGTATCTATCATCGCCTGAGTGTTAGTGCATTTATGTTTCCTTGACCTGCCTCTCCGAATGGAAAAACCTTTTCAGCAATTAATTTACTTGCAGTCAATTGAAATATAAAGTTCAACTTTCTCTTCACAAAGAACTGATTTCAGTATTATAAGGCCTACTGCAAAGGTCTGTTGAAATAGCTAGTATTTACTGTATTAACTGAACTTGTGTGTCAGAAAAAATATTTTCAGCTAAGATTCTTTTCACTGGAGGGAGAGATACACAATGTCCTTTTGTTAATGATGTCTCTCTATACGTGTAGTTTGGTGTATGTGAGTGTGAGTATGTAGGTGGTTTTCAGCCACTTCCTTTTGTAAAAACCAACCAAGGACATCATGTTCTGAGAATGAGTACTTTCACTTACAAAGCATAACACAGAATGGTTGCTGAAGAATGTTCAAGCAACATGTTTCCTGAGTGAAACGTAGGCTTGCTCCTTCAATAGTGAGCCTCAAGGTGATCTGAGACGTCTGCACAGTGCTCTCCGTTAGCTGTAGCCGCTGTTTTTGTATTGATGTAATGTTTGAGGTCCTGTGAGATGTGTGCAAAACAAAAAACATCCTTACAGAAACACGTGTATACACATACCACGGGGGCATTGACAAAAAACGAAAGACATTGACTTCCCTATCTTAATGTGGTTTGTCAGTTGGCTTTGTTAATGTAGTTAATTTCACAACATTTCATCCTGCAGCTCATTTCCCTGCATGTTTCTAATCTTCATTGTCACCATAAGGGTGGTAGGCACAATGTACTTCATCCTAACGGTTTGTAGAAGATTAGTGATACACTGAACAAAGGCTGTTGTTTTGGCTGACTGGCAAGGCCTTTCATGGGTTTAGTGGTAGCTACTGTGTATGTTTTGTTCAGCTTTGGGATATGTCTACCAACAGCTTTGGCTGCCTTATTGCTAGGTATCATCATACTGCCAGAGATTTGCTGAGCCTAAATATCTTCCCTGGAGAGGAATTTTGCCAAATGCCCATCTGCTAAAAGCTTCAACATCATCAAACTTTACTGTTACTGAATTAAACATGGCCTGATAGTTTGATTTTTAGGAAAACAACAATCACTCTACAATGCAGACCGTTATTTCCCATGCTATAATCTATATAAAAAAGTCGTCCCTGACTTTTGCTCATTCACAAAGAAATGGCTGGTTTCAGTTACCTGGAATTATAGTAATAGTTACAGCGGTAGTCCCATTTGAGCTCCACAGAAAGAGGAGAACATGGAAAAAACGAAAGATACAATTTGTTGAGTTTTATGCCGAATAGAAGGTCTGGGAGGTCAAAATAACTTATTTCCCTAAAAGACATCTTCGTGAAAAGACACACAGAAGTAAAATGCACACACACAGCCATGAATATTTTGATATGCAGCCCTTCAGAAAGAGTTTTGCTGTGCTTCACTTGCGAGCAGAGGGCAGAAAGGCATGTCTAAATCTCTTGCTGAGTGACGTTTTTAAAATCACGTACGCAAGATACCAGCTTCTTTTTCACGTAGACACCAACATGACCCCACTCCTGCGTTATCGCTGTTTGATCAGGATCACTGAAAAAGATGTTTGTGCACACACACACAACAAAAAGGCTTTTACATAACATAATCCATTTAGCGCTGAACTCTTACAAACGTTTACACCATTTGACTTCCACTGCACTAAGCCACACCGCAAAAAATGCAAGTGTATCTGGTTCCTATCCTGTGGCGAGACATTATGTGCTTCCTCAATAAACACGTGCACAATGAATAGTGCTGTGTGTGTTTGTCTGTGTACAACAGTGTTTTCTATATCTCTGGGAGTGTCACATAATCCAATAAAACATGTGTTATGTGTTGTCTTGAGTCTGTTTCTGTCTCTCTCTCTCACACACCATTTACAATATACAACGGCAAAGATATAGGCTGGTTTTACTAAATTAGCATTGGACACTGGAAAATGTAAGGGCTCCATCTCATTGAAGTATATAAATTGACATGGAATCCTGCCTAAATTAATTAAAAGAGTTAGCATTAGAATGCATTCGATTTATATTACAACTCAAGAGGTAACAGGTATTTTTCTCTTGACTGTTGAACTTTTAATTGCTCAGTAACGGTGGACTCAGATCGGCTATTTACATGAACAAGGACATTCCTGTCACATGCTTGGCCTCGTTAATGTGGGATATGTTGGCTTCAGTCGCCTGAGTTGTCGGTCTTTAAGCTACTTAAAGCGGTTGACCTCATGTGAGAAAAAGAGGGGACCATGAATGAGACAAGAACAAAATGTTCTAGACGCTCAAAAATTGAACTACTGTAGGTCGAGACGTTTGGAGGGAAAATGTGTGCTTCTTCCTACTGGTCATTATTATGTAACGGACATTTGGCCATTTTAAAGGGGACCTATCATGAAAAATGCACTTTTTGATGTATTTTATACATAAATATGTGTCCCGGTGTGTCGGGGAACTCACGCAGCGTCAGAAAATAAAACCCTCTCTCGTTTCCTCTGTACCCAAATCTCTAAAAACGGGGGTACAACGGAGCTCATCCAGATTTGCGTCCGATATGACGTAATATCGGAAATGTGGACCCACGGCACTATCAAAAAGTTGCTATCAGAAGCAATGCCTGACTGTTTTGGACGTAATATGGTCGGTGTTCACATTAGTATCGCTAACACTAACCTGTACTGGAGAGCATGTGTGTGAAGAAGCAGGAAATAAAAAGGAACTCACCTTGTGGTATAACCGGCAAGAGAGAAAGCCTTTGAGCTCCATACTGTTTCAAAAATAATCCTTGATAATCCATGATATGGTGTTTCATCACCGCAGTATTTAGTTTAGACAGTAGCTGCCGGGTCCCGCATGAGCTCAGCCCCCTCCTTGCTTTTAAATTTTTTTTTTTTTTTAAAGCTTTATACCCAAAATCAGCACTTTCGAAACAGGAAGTGACATAGAGGGATATGAGACATGGCGATAATGGGTGATCTGTTTGATATTTTGAGCAAAACACTTCATAGACATGTTTTTTTTATATATCTACCTGGACACCTCACCTCTCTGTGTCCTTGTTTGGTTGTCCCAACAAACCTGGTGTATGTCGAGTAAAGTCCCGTCCAAGAATATACTTTACCTAGTCCTGTTTTTCCCGTTAGAAAAAGGACCTTGAAAGCTTAGAGAAATGGGTGTCTCCCCTGTGTACAATACATATTTTTCTGTACCTTATTGGCACCTAAACGTATTATACCAGGGGAATTTTTGCACAGAAGGGTCCCCTTCATGTCCTGTCCGATTTCCGTCGTCTACTTGGTGTCCACTTTCCTTCAGGTGTAAATAAAGCCTCGACGTCCACTTAGAGGCTTTCCCCTTAGGTCTTTCAAACCTTCAAATTTTTTCATCAGGGTCTAAATCATTTATATGACAATTTTGTATTTGTAAAATTTCCGAAATTAATACCAATAACATAAACATAATTTGCAGTCAACCATAGTTTTGCTACACATGCTTATTATTCAAATAGTGAACCCTGTTGGTCCTCGCTAACTTGTAAAATTCTCAAGGATAGATTTAAACATCTTTTGACAGGACTCTCGTCGTAGGATAAGTAAGAGCATTTGAGGGTTGGTGCCAAGTACCAAAATATATTATCTATATATATAAGCGACATTAATTTCCTAGTTATCAGCGGACCTTTTTTCTTGTTTTTACGAATGTTTGTTATGAATAGGTAAAAATGTACCGAATTTTTTCATACTCGGTGTTGATCAGGACGACGACATTGGTAATCTAATTGAATTTCACGTTGATTAGTACGCTAAAATCCGGTTATCGTATCCAGAGT
>NW_011336050.1:181139-190154 GCF_000735185.1 Notothenia coriiceps
GGGGGGGACTGAGGGAATTTGAGGTAGAAAGGCTGTCTGGGTCTGGCTCTCTTCCTGACGGTGACTCAGACCAGGGGGGGTTCCCCAGTCTACAGTCCATGATGTTGTTTTTTCCCCCCTTTATGTTAATGTTACTTTTTTCCTGTCATTCTTTAACTATTCCTTCATCTGTTTCTATTTTTACCTCTCCAGGCCACTGCTGTGTCTCTTCCCTCTGCTTTCCCTCCGAGGTGGGAGCCAACAGGGGTCTGTCCTTATATGGCCTGGTAAGGGTCTGCGGACTATGGGTACTGCTGTTGACAATCGCCCTGAGTGGTAGGTGTTTCCAAACCCTCCTGCTGACAGATGCAGATGAAGGTAAACAGGAAGCAGATAAAAAGCTGCTGAGCCTGTAGTTGACATCATCAACTCCTTCCTGAAGTGTAAGGGTTTGGATATGTTGTGTTTGTTCCAGCAGTCTTGAGAAAGGAGGAAACTTGTTTTAGAAAAAAACTGTCTGACTGTCAGAAATTGTTATTTTCAACACATAAGGATATTCTTGTTTCTCTTTCTTTCTCTTTCTGTGCTTATCTTTGGAGAACAATTGTCATCATACAGACAGAAAGATGTGTTCTTACATGTTATGGCACATGAGACAATGCAGAATGTTGTTTTTAATTTACACATGAATGCAGGAAAAGACAAAAGCCCAATGTCACAAATTACCAACAGGGCAAGATCATTTGTGAAGCTGCCCTGTGATTTAAATCCACTCAAAACTGAGATTTGTGGTGCCCTTTTTATAATCCCCAGAGTTTCCTAAAAATCAATTCAGTAGTGTTATTGTAATCCTGCTGATAGACAAACAAACCAACAGAAAAGCAATAAAAGCCTAAAACATATCCTCCTTAGCTGAGGTAACCTGATAAAAATGTAATGAAGGCTAAAATAAACTAATAACGGATCAAATGAGAAGGACCTTGGGACAATAAGGGTCTCGGCATGACAAGTCATAACCTCTCTAGGGCAATTTTTCTCAACGCTTCTCTGTTAAACCAGACGCACGTGTCCGTGTAATGAATATTGCCAGGCATCCCAGATATCTAGGTGAACAAGAGCCCCTGGGAAATCCCTTGATTCCTCTTAATTATCTTTAATCTGTTGCCTCAAGGTAGCATGGTGTGCTAAGGAAAGGATGAAAGAAGGTCCTAATCTGTTGTAATAAATTGGAAAGCCACAGAATATTTTACCTTATCACACGGGGTGGGGGGCTGATGAAGGTACTGTAGCTTTCAGGCATCTTCCAGAAGGCATCTTTCAGAAGGATGCTTCAAAGAGTATTGGGGCATTCAATAACATTCTAGAAAAGTAAACAGGACAAGTGGGTTGGAAATAGAGGGCGGAGTGTTGAGTTGAAGAGGGTGGAGTTGTGGGAGCGAGATAAGCTTAGGAATAAGAGCCCTGAGAATGTAGTCTCAGGATGCAGGACAGATATGATAAGAGAGAGCTCCAGTTGCAGTGACAGAGCTGATTTCTCAGTGGTTGTGCATCTCCTATTATTTCTCAGAGACAATGGTAACCATACATTTGCAATGTAAACTCACACCACCCTGGACACACAGTTGCCATGGAGCAGCATGGTGCTGTTTTTGTTGATATTACTAACCAGGCCTGAATAGAGAGTACAACACATGCATGACTGTTGACTCATACAGAGAGTGCCTGTTCTTCCCTGCCCACAGACTCAATAGACAGTAGAGATGATGACATTACGAACGTATCTCTATATTACTGTCATAATTTCTCCAATGATATCTAGCTATGGTTACCATAGTGACAAACTGTAAATACTTCTTGGGCTTTTAAGGAAATGATGCGGTATCTTTAATGTGTGACGCCTTATGACTTACTTAATCCCCTTTCAAAATGTATATCGTGGCTAGATTAAAAACTAAAGGATACACATAAATGAAGCTGAAGACAAAGGTTAATTTACAGGAAGACGGCAACGAAATCATTGGAGAAACAAAGAGATAAAACAACTGTCTGTGGGGGCCAACGCCAAAATCCCCAGCAAATAATAAAGAAAGCAAAGAACTAATTTGTTTATTAACTAATTATCAGTCAGGTGTGACTGTGATAACCCTAGAAGGAAATTATTGGCAACAGTTCACCTCAATGTACCTGACTATAATCATCATTCAAATACATGTTATCAAACTTTACAATAACACAAGAGTAGATGCTTATGGAATACCAACCTACGGAGCCCCTAAAGGTTAATGGAGAAACGTATCTCGTGCGCACAATATAGGCCTACTTTCTCGTTCGCACTAAATAATATTTTGTGCGCACGAGATAGTATTTTGTGCGAACGAGAAAGTATTTAGTTAGTTTCTCGTTCGCACGAGAAAGTTACCGGTGCGCCAAGTAGGAAGTGGAGCACAGAGGACAACCGTTTCATTGCAGATTGTTATGTTTATGTGGAGAAATGGCAGTGCATACATTATTTGAGATATATTTCAAACTCGGACTTCATTTAGGGACATTTTGGTCAGGTCTTTAGAGCTATTTGTTTAAGCATCAGATTCACAAAACAGAAGAGTCTGTAAACCAGTCTGCTTTGATCTATGAATTCCTGTCCGTGACTCTCATAGTATCTGCTGCCCACAGCTGTTTTATAGAAGGAAAACCTCCTTCACTTTATGAAATCTCTGTGGCACCAGTGGCCTGTACTACGAAGCAGGATTTACTATTTACTATTCATTCATGAAGTATGACGCTGCGCTGTCAGCACGCTTCTCCATGTTTGTGATTGGTTAAATGTTGCTAACCCCGTCCCTTTCACGTGAACGCGCTCTCAGCCGGACAGAGAAACCCTGGTTGATTTACTGAGTTGATAACCAGCTAGAAAGTATCTTGTGCGAACGAGAAAGTATATCGTGCGCACAAATTAATAAAACATGGCCTCGTTTTATTAAATTGAGGCCATGAATTACATCTCTTGCGCACGAATTAATAAAACGTGGCCTCGTTTTATCTATTTTTCTCTCTATGAACCCTCCAGGGCTCAGTACCAACCAACATAACACGTATGTATGTCATCAATTCATGTGCAGAGAACAGTTCCAGATGGTACTGACAACTTGCTACCGGCATCAACCGGCTCTGAGAACACTTGAAACTAAATTAGACGGGACCAGGAAACAGAACCTTAAACACATTGGTCACCTTGTCACATGGTATTATGACTGCTGCAAGGCTGCATCCACACGACTTAAACACCTGCTGTTTAGCCCTGCTGGTGTCTACCTTCCTCAATGAGTCAGGCCTAACCTTGTTTACTGAGGAGCTGTTGGAGTGCCACCTTGCATCAGGCAGAGGTGAAGGCCACATGCTACGTGGTGATCACAGCCTCACGGTGTACTAAAGGGTGTCAACCCTATCTGTTACAGTGTCCTCTGCAGTCTGCTCAGCTCAGACACATGTAGGGGACAATGAGCTAGCTTACATTAGTTGCTGTATAGTGAAAGACAGTATTTACGTAGCATAGTAAACTGCAAATTGCAAGAAATGTGTCCCTTTGTCTTTCAGAAGAAAACCATTTATGCGATTTCCCTCCACTTTGTGACGGCATGTATATTTGCATTAACCACAGAATATTTGATTATTCTTGGCAATACTGACTTCAGTCATCTGCAGTTGCTCTGGTTGTGCGGTTGACATTACCTAATCAAGTTTTCAAGTTTCAAGGTTTTTTATTTGTCATACGAACATAGCTACAGTATAGTTATGACAATGAAAATCTTAGGCTCAATACAACAGTGCAACACAATAAAACAGATGAACAGAAAAATATAGTGCAAGTAAATAGTAAATACAAAAAGAATTTTTTTTGAAAAAAAAGTGAAATACTATAGTGAAAATAGTGCAATAAGAGTCTATTAGATAAATAATTGCTAAGTAGCAGCCAGATGAATGTTATGGATGTTGTTTCAAAGTTCAGGTGTTTAACAGTCTTATGGCCTGTGGGATAACATTCATCTGGCTGCTACTTAGCAATTATTTATCTAATAGACTCTTANTCAGGAAATGGTCGTATAGGGCGTACACACAGAGCCGTTTGCCCCCCCCAGAGCCTTCCGTTTGCAGATCTATCCACCTTGGGACCCGTTATCGTTTGCGGGTTCCATTTCCGTGTTTCCGTTACGGCCTCGTGTGAACGAACAGGCTATACGAAAGAGAAAAGTAGCGGATACAACCGTTTGCGTTCTCGTGTAAACAGCACCTTAGTCAAAAGTCTTTTGATTTCGTTCCCATACTAGTTTGATGTTTGTCAGAGGCTGGTGGTGTTGGGGTGTTAGTGTTCACCCTTTGGTCTGTGGACACTGAAGCAACAAGTTGCATCACCGACAGCTGTGGACAGGTTTAACCTGCCCAGCACAACAATGGCTGTTATCTGGAGAGATCCCGATAAGCATGAAGATGACATTGCTTGTAATGACAAATATATTATTTTTGGTTTAACGAAAAACTAAAAAACATAGCTCAAACAATGTTTATACATTGACAAATATCAGAATGAAACTAAACTACTTTGTGAAACACATTTCCAGGCTACAACATCTAGAGATTTAAAATGACCTCTGGTAACAGGTAACTATCCATTTTGGTTGAGTTGCAAACTCTTAAACTAACTTAAACCCAAATAAACACAATTGAAATGCAGAGGTTTGTTGTGCTGTCTCTTTTTTTCCCCTTCCGGCGGCTTCAGGAGTTAATGAATCCACAACTTTAGAGAAGGACAGACGACACCTTGTCTCTGTGGCTCTGCTGATCCTTCAATAGACACCCAGCAGCAGGACAACATTTTGTTCTTGGTTCATATTTCTCCGAAATGAAATCTTATGAGAAAAACTAATATTGTGCTTTGTGCCTTCGTTCCCCAATGAGAGATCAGTCGACATATGTCTGCCATTCGTAGCATGTGGCCTGGCACTGAGGGAAATCCCATAAGTCTCTGAAGAGAGAGCACCCTGCGCTTCCTCCAGGGCTTTAGTGTTGATCTAGTGTGGATAAATGTTCCCTTTAAGAAAGGCAATGATCTGTAATTTAGAAAAAGCTATAGGTTCATTGTAAACCTCACTAGTGTTTTGTATGTTGGTGGCCCAAAACAACTGTGACAGCTTAATTGTTTGAAATTAAGCCCACACAATCATATACTGTGACACCAGGTTAGTTAATTGCACACTGCACATTCATGTTTTACAATCTTCCAGTCTCTCACCTTTTCATAAACTACAACATGGCCATGTAACGCTGCACCATTCAGCTTTGTTAAATGGTCTTTTCTTGAGTTTTGATTTCTTGCTTTTTGCAGGGATTGGAGTATCCAAACCCAAAACAACAGTTGTTTATAAACAAATGTGGCAGATTGGCATTTTAATTACTGTTTTCATTTACAGTTTACAGTAAAAAGTGTTAAAAGGGGAAATTTGTGTTAAACAAAAATGAATCTCACTAATGCACCCATTGCCTTTAATGTCAGTACACATATCCACAATCATGTGGATTAACAACAGTGTAAATACAAAAACAGTCTGTAAATAGTTATTTGTGTATTTTTTGGTTACTGAAAAGGAGATTCCATGTAAGCTTGTACAAGGAAATGTTGTGTTACAGTCACAGTACTGTGTAGTGTTACATCTCTTTTTCCCATGCACACTGCTGCTTTGTAGATTCCCCTGCAGTGGCACACAGAGGGAACTCGCCTCCTCACTGCTTCAAGACCTCAGCGGCTATTTAGACAGCTGCACACATCAGCCTGATCTAAACTGTACTCAAGGGTTACAGCAGATTAAATAAATCCACTGCATTTGCATATCTTATTGCATAACAGACACCTGATCATGGGCACAGTTGGAGCCATGTTTTATTTATCGTAGGTCTATTGTAGTCATGAAGATAATCCATCTGTTTGTTTCAATGAGCCTAAGTGGAATTACTGACCAGCACAGGCCTTACCAACCCACCACCAGGCACTGAGTGAGTATCAACTTTGTCCAGCTTTTCTACTGAAAGAAGCCGTGCCAGGACTCCCGGTGACACACATCTGCTGAGTTGGATTTACAGAACTGACCAGGGCGTGACCCACTTACAACTCTTTTTATTACTCCCTATGTACGCCATGGAAACGGGTTTCCCTCTACCACTGTTACCATGGAGATGAAAGCAAGCTGAGACACACAAACACAGTTGGCGACAGAGGGGTGAGGAATGAAAGGAAATAAAGACTCATCCATTTAGAGAAGTCTTAAATTAGCCCAATCAATGATGAGTCGTTTGCACACGCAGAAACTACGTGTGGGTGGAAAGAACCAAACACTCGTATATGTTCATCCCTGGAGATTCTTCCTGCGGCCTGGGTCTGTTTCATCAACAACTGGGCTCTAATTCAGTTCACCCCCTCTCCTTGTAAGTGCAGACAGACATGCATAGTGGAGTGAACCACAGATCCACTTCAAGTGCTCCCCTCGGATGATCTACTCTACAGATAGTAGGGTGGCTTCCTATTACCAAACAGGAAGAGCAATGAGCTCATTCCTAAATGTAAACCAAGAGCTTGTGTCATATCTAGTGTTGGCTTAGTGGGTGCTCCTATGCTCATACAGTAGACCCAGTCAAAACATCACAAATATCCTCATACAGTACGCTCATAGAGACATGTATAGAGACATTAGCTCTGAATGGCATTTCATAAGTAGTTATGTAACATGACATGTATTGGCCCATGTCAAGCAATGGTGTCTTTTATGAATTACATGAAATAAGAAGATCCTCAGCATTCCAACGTCCTCAGTACACATTACGTTTTTAATCAGTCATATTTGGCCCATAGTCAGTTTAATGGAGCACATATTCTGCCTTATGTAACTCACAAACATACTAACATTTTTTGGGATTACAAAAATCATGTGGCTCTCTTCCACACTCCTTATGAGACATACATGCATGTGTGTGAATTGATTTGCACACAAGTGCATATGCACACACACACACACACACACACACACACACACACACACACACACACACACACACACACACACACACACACACACACACACACACACACACACACACACACACACACACACACACACACACACACACACACACACACACACACACACAAGGTTCCAAGCTCGCAAATCTTGTGATGCCGCAAGCATTCAGTGTCAGGCTTGAATCAATCTGCTAGTTTTAATAAGCGCCACAATATGACTATGCATCATTTTTCAGTTCACTAAATTAATCATGCTCTAGTAACATCATCTTTATAGAAATTGGTTCATCAGCTACCAAAGTAGGACAGTGATAAAGAAAATATGAACTGCTGTAATCATAACTATGACTGACTTTCTTCAGACAGTTCATGCTGCTGTTTGTTGATTCTGCATAGTTACTGTCAGCACCTAAACAATGTATGGGATTGCCCCACATGCCTTGTAACATATTAGTACTATGACACTTCAGACAACTCATCTTACAGAGTAGCTTCAAGTGGCTTCAAAGTTACTCAGACACCAACACATCAGTGATCAATATTCCAGGCATGCATTCAAACTGTATGTGTGAACTCCCCTAGAGAACAAAGAAAAAAGGGCAGTTAAAAAAAAGAAGAAAAATGTATTTTATATAACAAACCTCTCAAAGGCCAGATGCTAATCATGTTATAAAAAATTAGATATTGAGTATATCTCCCTTTTATCAGTTGCTGTTACATACCAGTGTGTATTTGTCTGCTGCTGTTAAGGATGAGTCAACCATTTTGCACAAAAGTATACTGATTTCAACTCGCGTGTATCAGCTTTTGCATGTCTTCACATGAACAAAAACATTAAATGATGCAGAAAGTAGTTTTGTAACCAAACTAAATGCCCCTGCTTCAGTAAGATGAGCATGAATACAAGTTGCTGCTGCTTGGCATACCATTACTTATGCAACAGACACACTTGTCAAAGTGCATGGCCTTGAGCAGGTCTTTGCCTGTGTGTCTGACTGCAAACAGATAGGAATGTAAACACACAATGGTAATGTCTAGCACTAAACACACAACAGGATTACTGTGGCTGGCTTGAGAAAAATATATGGTTTGTGGAAGAGCAGGGTCACTTTAGTGATGAAGGAATGGATGGCCTCTGTGACTGGATCCTGAACTTCCTGACGGGCAGACCCCAGGCAGTGCGGGTGGGAAACATCACATCCTCCACCCTGATCCTCAACACCGGAGCCCCTCAAGGCTGCGTGCTCAGCCCTCTCTTCTACTCCCTGTTCACACACGACTGCATGGCCACACACAGCTCCAACACCATCGTGAAGTTTGCTCACGACACGACCGTCATCGGCCAGATCACCGAGGGCGACGAGACGGCATACAGAGAGGAGGTTGAAAACCTGACATCTTGGTGCCAGGATAACAACCTCCATCTCAACGTCAGCAAAACCAAGGAGCTGATTGTGGATTACAGAAAGCAGCAGAGAGAGGGATACGCCCCCATCGCCATAAATGGGAGTATGGTGGAGAGAGTCAGCAGCTTCAGGTTCCTCGGTGTCCACATCACTGAGGACCTGACATGGACTCTTCACACCACCACCATCACCAAGAAAGCTCGACAGCGGCTCTTCTTCCTCCGCAGGCTGAGGAGGTTCAACATGGACTCCAGGATACTCTNGGGGGGGGCAAACGGCTCTGTGTGTACGCCCTATACGACCATTTCCTGATAACGATGAAGCCATAGCCCCACCTCTCCCCACCTCTGCTGGTCACTGCTGTAGCATGGTCAGTAGCAGTGGCGGTTCTACGGGGTGGCACGGGGTGGCAGCTGCCACCTCAGAAAAATGCCTTGCCACCCCAGCTGCCACCCCATTTGGCAGCTTTGTTTTGAAAGAAAAGTTGTGGCTCATCGGACATTTATGAGAGAAAATCTCTAATGTCCGAGTGCAAGTGAATGCAGCACAAGACGCAAGCCTTGT
>NW_011336051.1:0-22008 GCF_000735185.1 Notothenia coriiceps
CCTCCGTGTCCGTCGTCGTCGTACGTCTACGCACACACACACACACACACACACACACACACACACACACACACACACACACACACACACACACACACACACACACACACACACACACACACACACACACACATTATGCACCTACCCTACCTCTGGCAAGCTTTGCATAAAAGACACAAGATTCCCTCACACTCATCCACCCACTCTCACAAACACGCGCAGAGAAAACCCAGCTGTTAGCGCGTACAAACACATGCGTACACACACACACACGTATATCTGTTTCTACCCTTGCAGCCCCTCTTCTTAGTATTTTGTGTTTATTGTATGAAAATAGCGGAATATGTTGTGTTTTAGACTTGTGAATAATCGGCAGTTGGCTCAGTGACAGGCGCTCAGGGTAACCATGGCGAGCAATGTTGCCTGAATTGAAATGAAACCCGAGGACTCCAGTTGGTCGGCATCACCATCACGCTTTGTGCTAGCGCAGATGAAACCCCTCCCTTTTATGGTATTGATCTGACTTTGACGCAGACTAACAAACAAAACATTTGGGGGGCTCCACTTACTGTTTAAAGCGGTACTTTTTGTCAACTAATACTTCTGTTTGACTCGCTTTATTCATTAATATAACCCTGCAGCCAGCAGCGGTTATCGCAGTTACTCACGCTGGACGTTCAAATGTGCCTAGCAGACCACATTAACACTTTATCACCATTGGTTTCATTTGGAAGGGGGGGTAAAGTTCTTCACCATTTATTGGTTGTGTGTAGTGAGTCTAACTGTTCCTTTAGCTTTAGAGTTTAAGCATATAGATAACACTCATTTAAAAATGGTCTTTATTGTAACTGGTATGTGATTAAATGGCAATATATATAGTGGGAATTGCAATGCTGTTTTTTTCCCAATATGCTGCCGTGCAGCTCTAATTTGACTGCGATCAATGTGTAAATATTGAAAAGGTCTGCTCTGATCAAAATTAAGAATAAGTAATAAAAGATGAAGTGTTTTAAAGAATGGGATCATATAGAGAGATTAACAAGAAACACCTGCTCAAATGCCAAAGAGGTTACAAAAACAAACATGATGGTGAAAAGAAGAATATTATAAGAATATCTTTAATCAAAAAAGGATGATATATTCTAAATGTGTGTTCAAGCTGACCCCTAATGGGAGCAGTGGGAATAGAAGAAAGAGGGTTTGTGTGATAGCTGAAAGGGTTAAATGTAGCCTGGTAGCATTCTTCAGTGAGGAGCAGGCTGCAGCTCCCCGATATAATCCACTTCCTCCCCAGGAAATGGAGAAGGCGGATTCTGCCCACACTGCAATTTCCTCCCTCATTCTTTTTCTTTCTGTCTTTTCCCCCCTCTCCTCCTCCCTCCTGTTCCCCTGCTCCCTCTACCCCCTCAGGACAGAACTCCCTCTGAGTGTGGGGGTTAATGGATAGCTTGTGTGTTTAGATAGGCAGGAGGAGAGAGAATGATGAGAGGAGTTTGAGTGAGACATGTGTGTGAGCGTGGAGCAGCAGCAGCCGTAAACCAAACAGAAGAGCTGGAGGTGACATATCCCTGCTCTGTGTGTGTGAGGCGTTCAAACCCCTGTAAACACGTAGGACTTCCACATGTCTGTGTGTGTGAGGCGTTCAAACCCCTGTAAACACGTAGGACTTCCACATGTCTGTCTGTGTGAGGCGTTCAAACCCCTGTAACACACGTAGGACTTCCACATGTCTGTGTGTGTGAGGCGTTCAAACTCCTGTAACACACGTAGGACTTCCACATGTCTGTGTGTGTGAGGCGTTCAAACCCCTGTAACACACGTAGGACTTCCACATGTCTGTGTGTGAGGCGTTCAAACCCCTGTAACACACGTAGGACTTCCACATGTCTGTGCGTGAGGCGTTCAAACCCCTGTAACACACGTAGGACTTCCACATGTCTGCGGATGTGAAGTGACCCATCGGTTAGCTCGACAGGAAACTCAACGCGGACCTGTTGAGCTTTCTTCCTTTTTCTGCAACAATGCAAAAGAGGAAGTGGGCTGAGGGAGTTTCCTGTGCATCTCATCCAGCCAACCCCCCCCCCCCCCCCTCAGCCATCAGCCATCAGCACTGAACTTCACACTAGCTTAAAAATAAAATGAATAAACTGGTTAAATATTGATGGGTGCATGGACAAAGCTGGGTTACTCTTTGAACATGGAGACTATCTGTTGACACAGCTCCAGCCCCGCCTGCTCTGGGATTGGTCGACCAAAACCATGTGTCACTGTGTTGCTTCATTGGAATATTAAGACATATTTCAATAGATCTTTACTAAATCACTTGCAGACTGGAAAGTGTGAAACTGACTAGTTCAGGCAGATGTTCTACCTACAACTGGTTTATCATGGTCTGAAGCAATCTCTGAACATCAGTCACATGGGCTCACAATCAGCTTATTATTAAATGATCTAAAAAACAAATCGGATTCTACCACTGCAGCGTATCATGCTTTTCATACAGCTTTAACTCAAGCACACCTGATGACAGACAGGAATCTGTGCAGTGTTTTGGTTTTGTTTGCAATCAGTGTACAGGCTGTGTACACCGGGGAAGGGTCTTATTGAGAGTCATTCACTGCAGCATATATCATTAATACAAATATGAATATGAAATAATCATTCAGCCAAATATTCTGTTGGTGATTATGAGAAAAACTAAATGCTGAAACACAACAGTAGCACAAGTGGAACAAAGATAGAGAAAAAAGAGAGAGAAAATAAAGTAAAAAGCTGATATTGTATTTTCTTAAGCTTTAGGCAATACCCTAACCACAACAAGTGGATTTGTTAGGGATTTCACTTTGCAAGAGCACATATCATTTCTTCTTAAAGGAGTACGGTTATTCTTGATTTAGCAGTTGTTATTTATGTATGACAACTTCATCAGCAGACCCTTATGTATAAAGAATACTTTCTGAGATGTTGGAAGCAATGAAAACATGTTTTCATTAATGGTGATACAAGTGAATGCCTTGTTGTCCTTCCTTATTCAATTATTAGTATTGCAGTTTCCTTAAATACACTGTATTGATAGGGTTTAAAGAAACCCTAAAGTAGATATCCTGCAGAAACAGATGAATTTATTGATGGTGTGATGTTATGTTTTTCTGATTGGCTTTTCTAACTATGACGAGCTGTCATGCACTCCAGTTCTGGGGGGGCGGGGGGTCTAAAGTTGTTCTAAATGTTTGGGTTTATGTCCTTAATCTTTCCAGGGGTCTTGTTTCCTTGGCCCCAGCCCTCCACTTCTTGAACCCTTCTCTTCCCTATCAGTCTGTCCTCCATTCTTCTTCTATGGTGTCCAGCTCCACATAATGTGTCCCTGCCTGCTGGACCTGCCGTTGTTCCAGTGCTGCAGCTCTGTCAGTGCTGCTCCACTGAAGGGTTCAGGTGTCTGACCCTGGATCTGCTTCAACGCCTCCCGGCTGTGCACTAATAATGTGTGTGTGTGTGTGTGTGTGTGTGTGTGTGTATATCTGCCTGTGTCTTTTTAAGAGACAAGAGAGGAATTGGATTGGTATTGATCAAGGGAATCATCTCATTGGAGTCTGAGCTTACAAACACATACTCACACACAGATACACACACACAAACACACACACACACACACACACACACACACACACACACACACACACACACACACACACACACACACACACTCACACACACACTCAAATGGACACATATAGTACTCTGAAGTCGACACATTTACTCAGCAAACACAGGTCTCAGTTGGCTCCAACAAACAAATACACATGTCAACAAAACCAGCAAACAACAAGTTTGATCAACAAGCACAGCTGGGAGCAGAGACTCAGCGATAAGAAGACACCCAGCGGATCCTGATGTGTGTTTTTGGGAGTGGATGGAACAACAATACACGTCAAATCAGACGACGCTCACTCACTCATCGTGGCACAAACACACATGCCTGTTTGGGGAGTTGAATTACAGAAAACCTAAAAAGTTCAATTGTAGAGAAGTGACTGCAGAGAGGAAGTGATCCATACTGCAGACCGAATGGCCAACACATATGATAAGGTTTATTTAAAAGAGTTTAGGAATAAACCTGCAGGGACTTACAAGTAACATTACCTTCATGTGGCTTGCAGAGAGTGTTTTAACACAACCATTGTTTGTGCATTTAGGACTAATTTAGCATTCAATATGTTCTCCAGCCACAAACCTATCATCCCAAACATTGTTGACAGATAATCAAAGCCAGAAATGTATTGTTTTGTATCTTAATCTTGGATCATGAATGTCAGAAGGTCCATTATCAACATAGATATGTAGCACACAGGTCAATGTCTCAGCCATGCAATGGTTCAATCGTTATTACATTTTTGATTCACAACTTTCATTCAAAACACAGGTTAAAAAACGTCAAGGCCTTAAAGTTATACATCAATGCAATGATTATTTCACAAATACCATTCTAGCTTTAACATGATGGACTCTAGTGCTCATGTTAATTAATGAGCATTGTCCCTTCATAAATACAAAAATAACAATTCAATATTGAATAATTAAAAGAAAAAGATTCATATGTTTTTATATTGAGCAAAATTGCAGGATTTTAAGGACGCAAAGTCTAGAAATTACCCCCAAACCAAGGACGCGGCCTCGGTGGAATTGGTGGAGATTGGAACAGTCTTTCGGCGGCACTCGATGACGTAGCATCCTTGAAATAATGGCTTGGAAGCCAGTTTCCTCGAGATTGCGAAACGGCCTATTTCTCTACTGCACCCATTAGTCATCCTGCCAGTGTTTAAAACCTCACCAGACACACACCCATTGCCAGATCGTACTTTGCCTTCATGCTAGTCTTTCACGCGTTTGTTACCAGATTCCCTACCCGGTTCCGACCCTGCCTGTCCCCGACCTGCCTGCTCTGCCTGTTCCCTGATCCTGCCTGTCCTTGGACTACCCTGCCTTGCCTGCTGTCTGACCCTGCCTGTACCTACGTTGACCGCCTCGCCTGCTCCCTGACCCTCTGCCCGGCCCTGACTCACCTTCTGCCTGCTGTCCTCTGGTTCGTTTGCCTGCACCATCCGGCTGTTCCTGTTCTGCTGGTATCCCTCTGCTCTGGTATTATTACCAATAAAGTTATATTACCAATACTCCTTGGTTTCTCGAGTGCTGCATTTGGTTCCTTCATAAGATTGTGGCAGTATATTATAACAGTTTGTGTTGCATTGAATAAACATGAGCATCAAGTTAATGGATATTGTGCGTACTCAAGATTAGAAAGTAACAGTTGTCCTCCTTGTATGGTCTGTATTTATTCTTAAATCATTATACAAGTTGTCCCCTTTGCCAGGTCAGCTTCTTTACAAAGCATATATCAAATCAACGAATATGTATTTTTTCCTTATTCTTGCACAGGGTAAAGCAGCAGATTTAATTGAACGTTTGCCCCTCAGCAGATTGTAGGATAAGTGAGGATATCTTAGCCCCATTTGTGATCATTCAGTCATTAGAAACTCAACCTTAACAAAAACCAGTGAGTGAAGAAAACGTGAGCGGAGCAATATGCAGTATTCTCATGTTGTACTGCTAGTCTCAAGCAGATCTAAAAGGTTAACAGTCACCTGCTGGGGGAGAGATGCAGCGCCTGGGGTGCCATTATTGTCATCGTAATTATACTGTAAAACTTGCGCAGAGGCGTTATTTAAAACGCTTAAATAACACCCGTAACATGTAGAATCACACTTCGCACACAGAGAGCACAGCCTGGCATGTGGCAGCGATTGTGCTTTTCATAATGGCTTCTTTCATACTAGAAATTATTTCTGTTAGAATGTGTGTGTTTCCCTGTGTCTAATTGAGGCATTTCAAAGTGAGAAAAAAATAATGGATCTAAAAATGTGGAGGCAGAGAGAAGAATAGCTTGAGTTGTGAGGTAAAAATAGTAAATGATTGCTACGAGGAATGACAAAAAGATGCGTCATAAAATCATAAAAAAATGGCTTCAAGTTACAGTATGTTTGTTTGAGTTTTCAGATTGCAGTGTTTCCCCCAGGTTTACTGCCTGAGGGGGGGGGCATTGGGGTATATATGTTTTAAATCCTCTGGAGCAGAGAGAGGAGCTGTGGTTTATTGTTATTGATTAATGCATCAGTGTTTCTTAGGGTCAAAAACACTAAACTCACAACTTAAAATGAAAGNCACTTAAACTCACAACTTTAAAATGAAAAGTGGTTTAGTGTTAATTTAAATAAAGAAGAGCCACTTGTCTCAATGTGAAGAGCTCGCACAGTAGATAGAGATTGAGTTGCAATTTGGTGTGCTATATGCTTATATTAAAAAAAAAAACATTATAAAAAAGAAAAATTATACATCCTTTTTTTTTTTTAAACACCTTAAATTTCAGGCAGGGCGCGGGGCTCTGTTTGCGGGGCTCCGTTGGCGGGGCTCCGTTGGCGGGGCGCAGCGCCCCTCCAAGACAATGGTAGGGGAAACACTGGATTGTATTATTATTTTCTGAATTATAAGAACCCTGGTAACTTTGTCATCTACTGTCTAATTAGAAAATAATGATTGTATTGACATACTCAAACATGTGTGAGGTTTCCTAACAATGTGCCGACAAGTCATTGTAAGGAAATCGCCGTAAAATGTACTGTTGTGTTCCACCTCAAATCAGCTGACAAAAGCTTAACTACAGGATTCAAAACATTACACTTCCTTGTGCAGCAAATAAGTCTGAGAGAAATGTGGTCTTAATTCTTAGAACTTTAGTTAGACATGAGCACAGACTAATAAGCACACAAAGCCCTGGCCAAATGAATTATAAAGACTCCGGCGGGAGAGAAAGATCAAGAGTCCGAAAAAAGTTGACAAGGCACCAAATTAAGAGGAGTAACACGCGGTGACAAGAAGGATGACATTTTAGGGAGGGGAGACAGAGAATCACAGGAAGAGGAGGAGAGACAGCGAGATGAATTAAGAGAGAAAATGAATTGACAGGACAGCCACAATGACCTTTAAGAGTGGAAGAGAAATGTATAAACAGATACAATTCACACAGTGTTGGTGTGTATTCTACGGCTTGAAATTTGCCCAGTGTGTGTCTCCCTGCCTCAGTGTGTTTGACAGACACCTCTGTCCCGTCCTGTCTGTCTTTGGTCCAGGTGCTGCGGTGTGATAACAGCTCCGCCTCTCTCCTCTCCTCCCGCCTGGCCAGACTAAGTCTACTAATTCAACGCGCCACCGACAGAAAGCTTGTTTCTGCTTCGAGTGTCAGCTCTTTGGAACTCATTCAACAAAAACATCCAGTGTAGACTTTAAGCAGCTCGTTCAATGGGCCGTCTGAATTTATTTGCCATGGCTGACTCATCTACACCCAAATGTGGAGTTAACATCAAAATGACAAATAGGGGCGCTGGGTGCCTAATGGTGAGCGAACTGAGCCGCTGGCCAGAGGGTCATGTGCTCCTGATGACTCTGTGGGGGAAATCTGAGCAGAGGAAAGTGAGTGAAACTAAGTGAAACAAGCCTATTATCTTCTCAACTGTGAGGCCTAGGCACCCGGTCTGCCAGCTTCAAAATAGCAAAGGACTGATGTTGTACTGAGCAGGTCCCAGGTGGGAATGTTTGGCAGAAAATAAGTGTGTAAACAACTGCTGCCAAAGTATGTGCCCAGCAACTTTTTGGGAGTAAATAAAGAAGAAACATGTATTTGAAACTAAGAAACAGGGTCTAAGATTGGCAAGACCGAAGTAAGGCCACATCACTATGAAGGTAAAACATGTGTACCGTTTGCCAATTATAAATGTATGTTGACGATTGAGTGGCTGGACTTAAGAAATAAATAAGGAGTATCACTATGCTAAAGGTCAAAGGGTCATAGAAGGAATAATCTTTTGTTTGTTTCAGTTTCCCACAATGTTTAGGCCCATTTGGTCCAGATACATTTTAAATGGGTGCAACATCCAACTCTGAAAATATCCGATTTGTGTAAATAAAAACTACTGTGCTCTGAAAGCTTCCTTTGTGTCACTCAAAGCCACTTAATTAGACAAAAATCAAATCAATGCCAGAATCCTTCACCAGCTGTATTATGTCAAGATAAACAGAAAATAAATAATGCTAGATACTTTCTTGATATTAACACCCTGATCTTTTTCACAAGTAGCTCTGTTTGGAAACACAATTTTCAAAATCAATTTACTTAGAGTTTAAAATGTCATACAAGGAAATTAGATGAAAGCATTGTATGAGATCTAAAGTGGTGTAAAATTGTACTAAAAGGAGAAAAACCTTTTTTATCACAAAAGCTGATATTTTTTAAATGTCTATTGGAATTAGGATGACAGTGAATATCAAATAGGTTGCATTCATGTGGTGCTTTTACCCAAGCACTTCACAATTTGCTTGTCATTCTCACACACGCTGATGGTGACAGAGCTACCATGGAAGAAGCTGCTACAATCAGGCTCTTACTCAAGGACACTTCCACAGATAGACAGCAGGGGATGAGGATCAAACCAAAAGCACTGTGAGAAGTGGAAGACTGCTAATTTAAAGGTCACAGCCTTGATTTCCACGAGTTTACAGGCAGTTTATTAAAGGTCTCCTATTATATTATTTGTAATCAATATATTATAGATCTCAGATACATGCAAAACATATATCTGAAGTGACCAAACAGAGCATGCATTGCAGCATCCCATAAACCCCTCTGTTTCAGCCCTGTTTCAAAAGTGCTGATTCTCTGTCTGTTACTTTAGATGAAAATAAGGAGCAACTCCCCACGCCCCTCTGAGAGATATTTGGTTAAAAAGAACACAATGGTGCTCTAGGAGGAGATTCAGGTGATAAGGGGGGGGTTGGTTATTGGCTAATGGTTACACAAGCCAAATGAATCGTTATGACATCATAAAGTGTTCAAAATATGATGAGCAAATCTTTTTTCCTGAAACTTTCGGAATCTCTTTACACGGATGGGACACATGTGTATGCATAAAAGACATGAAAACGTGGATTTTGCTTAATAGGTGACCTTTAGAATTTAAGTTTATGAAATAAATGTGAACCACTGGATATATTAACAAGATGTATAATCACTTTAAAAAGCTACTGCTGAATCTTCGAAATTCACCAGAAAGCCTTAACTGATTGTTCACAAGCTGCATGTCAAAGTGCCACAACATTTCTCCTGTCTGTTTTTCTTCCCTGCTTCAGTCAGTGGTCTTCAATCAGCAGCGCAAACTCACTTCCTCCCCATCCCTACCCCCTCGTTTCGCCATGATGGATTGAGCCTGGTGTTATCCTCCTCCTCTCCTCCCCTGTCCCCTGTCAATAGCAGAGATTTCTGTTCAGGAGTGGTGGGAAGAGAAGTGAGAAAAGCAACGACGAGTGGTGCAAGTAGAGCAGAGCACAAACAAAGTGTGGAGGGAGAACAAGAGACAAGCAGACAAAAAAGCAGTTGAATAAAGATAATGTGGAGTTTTCCCCCACTGGGTCCTGTGTGGCTCCTTCCTTCCACTTTTCACTTTGTGTGGGTTGAAGCGGTTGGTAAATAATCGTTTTTATTTGATATTTGTTTACTTGTTGCTATAGAAATACAAGAATAATTTAATGAAAATAACAGAAGAAATTACAACAGTTATAGAAAGAAAGAAATACACAATAGGTGTATTTATTGACTTAAAAAAGGCATTTGACACCATAGACCATTACCTATTAATTTCAAAATTACATAGATATGGTGTGAGAGGAGTAGTTCTAGATTGGTTAAAAAGTTATTTAGATAACAGACAACAATATGTACAATTTGCTGGTAGTACATCGGAGTGTATGAACATAGAATGTGGTGTCCCACAGGGCTCGGTTTTAGGGCCTAAACTTTTTATTTTGTACATCAATGACATATGTGAAACGTCAACATTATTGCAATTTGTGTTGTTTGCAGACGACACACATTTTTTTTGTTCAGGAGATGATTTAAACATTTTAGCAAAGTGTATTGGACATGAAATGGTCAAACTTAAAAGATGATTTGATGAAAATAAGTTAACCCGAAATTTGAATAAAACAAAGTATCTAGGAATATTTCTGTTCTAAACAAGGCAAAGTATTTGCTAGATTACAAGGCATTGAGAATGTTGTACTGTTCACTTATTTTGCCATTTTTCATTTATTGTATAGAAGTGTGGGGCAACACCAAGCGGCAAACTCTGGGGAAGAGCCGGGACGCGTCTATCGTTTTTCCAACCCAGTTTAGATTTAACCACGCCCACTTCCGCATTACGCAAGGATCGACGTAGCTCTACGCGATAGCGTCATAGACTTCATCTTCGGCAGTTATAGCGGTCGCGTTAAAGCAGGATATTGAATAGTTGTTTTTTTGTCTTTCCAAAGGATTTGTTGACTGAAAGTAAACGATCCTGTAATCAAAGCCATATCGAAGAGTCCTGAGATAGTATTACTGGTGTTTTATCATCTATAAATAGCCTGTGTGTATCCTCAAATGTCGTTTTCAGGACAAACAAAAGACGTTTTAAATATCTTATCAGCTGGTGTAAGTGCAGAATATTGAATATAACCTTGACTATTACTGTGTACTTCATTTATCTGACAGCATTATTTAATGATACTATTTTATATATATATATATATAGTGGTGTGTGTGTGCTGGTATGATGGTGGAGTATAAAAAGAAGTAATAGTACCAACGTCTATCACCATACCAGAAAGAATTAGCTCGCTCCCTAGCGCGGGGGCTGCTTGCTGGTCTGATGGTGTCGGTAGAGCACCCAACCGTTTTATCCTTTCTTTTCCGAAACTGTAACGCTGTCGCAATGAAGTTCGTTGGCATTTTTTCTCATTGTTTCATCTTATTACATTCTCGTTTCGTAGTGTGTAGAGGATCGGCGGTTTTGCCATCAGACTAGTAATTCTCAAAGTCTATATTTTCGATGTCAACTCTCCCGTGTACGTTTGTGATGCGCGTGCCCGATGCGTCAGGATTCACCTTTGAGATAAGGTTGAGTTTCCGACATTCTTTGACGACGCGCGCAAATGACGTTTGCGACAGAATAAAGTTATTACGAGGTGCGTTCTAGGTTTTTGTTATAAAATCCCATCTTCAACACAAAGGACCGTGTCTCACTTACTTGTTCGAACATTAATA
Organism: Notothenia coriiceps; assembly: GCF_000735185.1. Lineage (NCBI taxonomy): Eukaryota > Metazoa > Chordata > Actinopteri > Perciformes > Nototheniidae > Notothenia > Notothenia coriiceps. The sequence continues at coordinate 11,186 of NW_011336051.1, forward strand.
AGATGTTATCGATATTGTGGACCTCGTTAGGGTTAAAGTTGTGTATTTCTCCCATCGACACACAATTGTGCAAAGAGTCTTAATGTTCTCCACGGCTCCGAGCGAACCTTCGGTTGACTTATCAAACCCCCACCAATTACTACGGTTGGATCGGAACCTCTTCTACGTGTGTCGTGTGTAGAACTCCACGACTCCCAAGGTCTTGAAGGGATGACGTGTCGTGGGTTACACTCCGATATTATAGTCACCTTATTAAATGAAGAACGAGGTGTTCATCGGAGCAAAACACTGTAATTTTATTTAACTTGTCATACGTCCCGGGCCTGACCCTGTTATTCAGTCCGGGCTCTTAATATGTGTCGGTCCGGTCGCATGAACAAAAAACACTGCAAAACGACTAATAATATATGATGGTGTTTTATTTGTATACTTGTCCCCAAATGTAAATTTTTTCTTTTTAATTTACATAACCTTGGGATTAGGGTACAGTTTATTAATTCACCCCTACCTGGAGATTAAGGCCGAGTACGGGGGCCGTTCTAAAAAAAATTTCGCAACCGGCCTTTATGTGTCTCTTGATCTACTAGCTTTGTGGGTATACTGTGTCTTGACATATTGTAATTTTATGTAATTGTAGTATCCTATGTAACCGTATTTGTTATTGTATGGTATTAGGTTGATATTTTTTTTTTAACTTTCAACAATTAATATAAATAAAAAGCAATTAAGTCCACAGACGCGGGGGACTTAGTCGGAGTCCAGAACAGAGAGGAGAGGTGGGGCGAGGGCGCTGGAGAGTGACACAACGTCCGTCGCGTTGCCTGAGCAAACGGATTTGGTGAAAATGTGTTAAGTAGGAATTGTGGTGAGAAAAGGCTGGATCAATCGAGTAATAAGTACGTATCAACTTGACTTAGTGCAGGGGGCACGGGGTCCGGCGGCGGGACGTTTTACCTTTATACACAAATGTAATACCAACTGGGGTTTGCAAACTCTGGGTTACTCTATTGGACTGTTCGTTATAAGGCTATTCTTGTAGCACTTCAGGAAGTATGGAGTGCTCGACAACCGCCCTCGCCTCAATAGCTCTTACGGGTAGCGTCGGGACTGTCGTTCGTCCTCAGAGGGAGGTGGAGAAAACACACAACTTTGTCGAGGAATATAGGCCATCGCGGCGCGAGTCGATTGTTCTACGATTGTGTTTTTATTTCACTTGCGGGCGGGCGACGGTGCGAGAGAGAAGCGGGAACGAGCGAGCACGGTGGATGTGTCGCTGGCGAGCGGGGTCCTGCGAACTTACTGGTGTATCTGGTTAGCTCCCGAACTAAATACTAGCCATACTTCACCGTACATTTGTCTGTAAGGGGCGGACACTACTCCGTCTGGGTGTAAACGCGTCGACAACGCAAGTTTATGTATGTGCATTTTAACAGTCCGCGGTGATTGCCGAATTTGCGCGTTACATTGATATGTTATATGTTATAAAACAGTTATACCTGACTGTGGTGTGAATATGTGACTCCTTACAATTAAGTATAAATTATAATTGAAGGACGACCTGAATGTAATCGTTGGTCGTAGCAGCATCTGATCGGATATACTATTACAAAAACAACAAAAAGACAACAGACCATTTATATGCACAAACATGGAAAGACAAATCCACCATTTCATAGCATGAAAGTTATAAAATAAATTTCTTCTGGTACCATATTATACAATATTTACAGTAAAATAAATATATTATGTTGTATATTTACAACTGTAATTATTGTATATATGGCAAAACGGACATTTTTACTTTACAAGCCTGTAAATATTTTTTACATAAGGAAATGTAATTTTCACGATAAGGTCTCCACTTCTTCACTATTCAGACATGACTGCTTGTGCCTGTTCGTGGTCTCACATCTTGCTGAGTTCATTTCATGATTTCATTAATGTAGTCCTTATATGACTTATTCAGTTTCTTAATTATTTTCACATATGATTCATACCTCTACGACACATATTTACTTATTATCATATGANCAAGTTTTTCAATTACAACTAAGAAAAAGCAGTGTCAATGATGCCTTCGCAGACCTCAAGTGACAAAGTGTCTGTTAAATCGGCACAATATACAAGTGCGTACATGTTTGTGTGTGTGTGTGTGTGTGTGTGTGTGTGTGTGTGTGTGTGTGTGTGTGTGTGTGTGTGTGTGTGTGTGTGTGTGTGTATGCGCACGTGTGTGTGTGTGTGCGTGTGCGTGTGCGTGTGTGTGTGTGTGTGTGTGTGTATGCGCACGTGTGTGTGTGTGTGCGTGTGCGTGTGTGTGTGTGTGTGTGTATACATGCTTGTCTAAGGTATCTTTGTGGATTGTGTTCCATGGGCAGATGAGTCCTTCTACGAGGATGTGCAGCAACTAATCACAAGATGATTACTTTAATTAATTGAGTGGCTGTACAGCACACATACTAAGACTAATTATGAGAAATGAAGGGGACTAAAGAGAGGAAGAGGAAGAGGGTGAGAGTAACAATAGACCAATATAATTATGAGAAATGAGCAGGGGAAACAGTGATAATAGGACAAAAAGAGAAGGAAAGACCAAAAGCCAGTAAAAGATGTACAGAAGTATAGACTGAAATAAAGGAGATTGATACTGCTTTCACTTTCTAACTTCCCTTCTCTGTTAAAATCTCACATTTTTCTCTTTCTTTCTCTTTTTTCGCTGAGTGATTCAGATACAAGAAGACAAAAAGCTTTGCAGGTCCAGGAGCTCTAGGCATGTGCTTTTAGAGCCCTACATTTACTGTACCATTCACATGCACGTGCATATTCTTTTGTGTCAGCTAAACACATGGCTGTTTACCCATTTGCATTTTCCAGGGAGACACATTTTTGTGTGCATTTCTGTGTGTGTTTGTCCCTTCTCTATAGGGATTGAAATATAAAACATAATTGAGACTACCTTTAGAAGCAAAGAACAAGAAGGAGATCAAACGGCATACCACATGCTACTTTGAAAGACTCACAGTGTGTGTGTGTGTGTGTGTGTGTGTGTGTGTGTGTGTGTGTGTGTGTGTGTGTGAGAGTGTGTGTGTGCTTGAACGTCTGAAAACTGGAACATTTTTGGTTAAGTCCTGCTAAGATTAGAGGGGGGTTTACAAGGAGATGAAAAGACGGTAAAAAATAAACTGAGGACTAGAGGCATTGGTGATGCCTTTGTTCAACCAACAAAGGTGTTTCACATCCAGTTTAATTTATATCCTACATTTGGCCCAAACTGGTTGCATGAAGAATCCCCTCTAAATGTTTTCATCCTGCATCTTCACCACTTTTGGAACAGTTTTTCTCAATTTCATACAGTGTATTGTAAATACAAGATAAAGATGAAAATAAAGAGGGAGAGAGAAAACAGGCGAATGGAAGCAGAGATTTTGCTATGAATAATAGCCCATTCATCAGTGCTAATTTGCTAGGCTAATGTTCTCACCGAGCTTAATGGGGAGATTAGTCGGGCAAATTAGCACTGATAAATGAGCAAACACGAACTACGGTGGTCAATCATTGAACCAGCCATGTATTCATACCGTACCCAGCTATGAAAAGCCTCTGTTCTAAATTAGATTTTAGTTCAAGTTCAACAGTAAACTGCCCCTCATGACCACACTGCCTCGCAATAAAGTGGATTATAAATAGAGACACAAGGAGGGACAGACATTAAAATAATCAACATTAAATGCACTGACAGAAAACTGGTCGCTAACGAAATAAAGTAGATTTGTAGAATCAATGGGCTTTGCTGTTAATCAGGTTGACAACGTGTGATAATTGAAAACCGTTTTTCTCTTTTTTATCAGCCATAAGCTGATTGGGCTTTGGAAATTCCGGTCATGAAATACGTTTTTTCACACCGGTCCTAAAAAGTTCATGACATATGTTTAAAGAAAAAAGAATTATTTGGTCACCAAAAACTGGAATCACACTGGTACAATACAGTATGTTTCCATAACATGTGAGGCAACTTTAATTGGACTTTAGGAATTTAACTGAAACAGTGTTAGATGGCAGTTACTGTAGATATCCATCAAGACACAGCGTGTTGCTTGACTGAAGCCCTTAACAACTACTACACACTCTGAAATCTAAAAAGGACTTCAGGGGTTCTTCAATTCCTTCATAAAAAAATAACAATATCATTAAAGTTGTATGCATTTAGGTGATGCTCTTATCAAGAGTGACTTGAGAATGAGTGTAACAGTAGAGTAAGCTTGAATTTCGGAGATCACAACATTACAAGCGATTAGTAGATTACAAGCTTCAGGGCAACGGTGCTCTGTGACAGAATATCCATGTGACCCTAAAAACTTCATGAAGCACAGAGAAGCCAAAGGGAAAGACAAAAGCAACAATGATTGATACTGTTGTTCAATCCTAGTGGGATCTTCAATGCTTAAACTGCATGAAGGATTTATGAATTGCGTTTAAAGGTCCACCAAACTGTATCTAATCTACGGGATTGTAACGTGTCTGGAATGAACAATAACAGCCTTATTTCCAGGTGGGCATCTTCTGAGATTACACAGCTCAGAGCCAACCTTAAACACATCATTGGACAAGTTTGATGGGAAAACTTGAGAAAAAGATTAGTTGAACTTTAAGCACTCACCCATTACTTTATTCTATTCTGCTAGACATTGTTGCTGCTTCTTTGGGAGAGAGATTTGAGGAACATATGCCAATAAGATAAAGGAAGTTTCTACAGACTAAACTTTGTCTTCTGTGTTGGTCCTGCACTTTCTGTAACAACACATGACTGTCATGGTTGGTGAGCAATCTTGTGTGAAAAAATTCTATACAGTTTTGATGGGGTTCACTGGCTCGCTGGGTAAATGTGACAGCCATTCAATAGCTGAATTGGAACTGAAAGGGAAGAGGGAAACAGTCACACTTGATCGAGCACAAATAGGGTTATTCTTTGAGGAGAAAAAAGGCAGAACTTCTGTTTTTGTTTTTTTTCTTAGTACATGTTTTGAATTCTGAGAAATAATCAAAACAAATCTTGTTTAAGATTGTTGACACAGTTAGGCTGGCTCTCATTCACTGCATGTACAGTACGTATAACCTACTGTATGAAAAGTAATGCAATATAATTTGTCATAGAATAACACTGAACAAGTCTGTTTACAATTACTTTTTGTTTGTAACCTATACTGTACTTAACTAATACCATTGATGTATTTATTTGAACCTAAAGCATGATATTTTCCTAAACCTTTGTTTGGTAGCCTTCAGGTTCTGTTATACAATAGCCTACGAAGACACAATGATTATTGCTGTTTCTGGACAATTGTATAAGAGTAAAAATAAATATAACTTTTTGTGTTGTGAAGATATGTCACACCTTTATGGCTTTTGACTTTCTGGTTAGAGAAGTAACATATAGATAGGTAAGAGTAACACATTGCATTAATGGTTCTTACCAATTACTCTCAAAATATCCGTAGGGAGGTTGTTCTAATAACTGCACATACTGAATGTTAAATGTGTTATCATGTTACAACATTTGGGATATAAAGACACATATAAAGGTGATCACAATAACAGTATGTCCTCTTTGGTCAATGTAAGCCTGTGTTTTATACACAAACTGCACCATACTTTTGTACCATCATAAAAAACAACCAGCAAATACATTCCCACACATATGCTTTAACACACAGAGAGGAAACAGTATTGTTTCCAGTCTGGGGGCTGTGTTGTGAGGCACCCTGCAGTGCACAGTGAATAGGAAGATGTACTAAAAGAGGAAGCAACATTGTGAATTACAAGTTTGGATAAACTGAAGCAGAGGGCATAGATATAAGCATGGGGGATAGCTAGGACAATATGTACAATGTGTTGAGCAGATAAACAAGCTACTTATAGCCGAAAGTCTTTGAAGAATGTTGTCATTCTGTAACAATGGAGGGCCATGTAGATGGGTTTCAGCCTAGAGAATCCCACAGTGTGATTAAAGTGAAGGCTCAGAGGCATTCTTCATATTAAGAGTTATAGGTAAAGGAGGAGAGGGTGGGATGGGTGGATTACGAAAAGGTTACAGGTTCACTATAAGAGTTGGGCTTTGTGCTACATAGATTAACATACTTAACATAATTCTATATATCATGTGAAAGGAGTGTCAGTGTGTATCTGCTATGACATGAAGCTTTAGAAAACCTATTTATTTATTTTGATTTCACTTACACTGGCATAAGTTTGTTGATTTGTTATCTAGGTTACTTTATAACTATTGTTTAAGCAGTATTTCAATGACTATATTATATGTGAAGAGTTGCTCACTGGAAAATGTTACACATTTCAAAATGATGTGGTATTAAACTGCAAACAGATAGATGAACAGAAGTGAACAAACTTGTGCTGTAGCTTATGGGCAAAGAGAGTGTTATTTTTACTAGAGATTAGAAACCAGCATCTCAATGGTCCTCGTGGTTACTGATGTTTTCTTTAGATGAGAACACTTTGTCTGGTTTAAAATTCAGATGCAACGCTGGTATGCTCTAGCAGACATATTTGTTAGTGTTTGGGATGTTAAACATCTAGAAATATGAAGTAAATTAATGTATTGAACACAATTAAAAGACATAAAAGCTACACACTGTCATGTATCTTTTTACATCATTGTTTTTCAAGTGCAGCTGCAGTTCAGCCATTGTACCGTTCATATTGGACTTTATAATAGCAACATCTGTAGCTTATTTCAAGTGGGTCCCTGAATAATAAAACAGACCATATTTTTTCATGAGCCTGGGTCCCAGGCCAAGAAAATAAAAATGTAATTCGAGCTCCAGGGCTGCAGGAGGGGATTTCATACTGTTAATGAAATATCAGCCGTTTTCCCCAAGCTTGTTAAGATAAAAACAAAAGTATCCTCAAACTCATTTGTATAACTCCTGGGGTAACTTAGAGGTAAATGCTTAAACACACAAAAAACACAGCGCTTGGTCTAAAATGTGCAATGCAGAGCAACTGGTTAACCCTCAGTGCAGAGGAATTAGTACAGAGCAGTCTGTTTCTAAACAAGGCTTCTCTCTTACAACAAGGAGTGGCACTAACAATAAACACAACACAATACCCAGCAGAAATTAGCATATGAAGCATCCCAACACTTGGCAGACCCAGACTCAAATAGCGATAAAGACGTGAAAATAGAAGATACAGACGAGCATTGGGAGTAGTTAAAACAGGGAGAGACAGGGAAATGTGTTGCTAAACGAACATTTGTGCTCATGTGCCATGGATCACTGTCCTTTCAAGTGAGTTCAAAAAGCTAAAATGTTTCGAATTTTCCTTAGACATAATAATTAGAATGTCAGTGATAATGTCAATCGTTTTTCAAGTAATACAGCCACAATACACACATTTTTCTCTCTTCTATCTCGCCCTCACATACATGCAGAGCTTCAAAAACACACAAACACTGGCGCTATCCCGCGGATGATGGCTGTCACCTTTGTATACTCAGCCTCTTTCAGGAGCCAGCAATGCAAATAACACTCTTATGAATATTCATGACTGATTTGAGATGGAAAAAGAGAGTGGGATAGAAAAATAGGAGAAAGGTGGAGGGAGAAAGGGAGAAGAAGGACTGCTGTACAGCAAATGATAGTGCAGACTGGATTAGAGAAATAAACAGAGACAGAGTGGGTTAAACACATATGGAGAGTAGGTGTGTGTGTGTGTGTGTGTGTGTGTGTGTGTGTGTGTGTGTGTGTGTGTGTGTGTGTGTGTGTGTGTGTGTGTGTGTGTGTGTAATATCAACCATATTTTTCCCCTGATGTTAAGTCTAGCTTACCTGACTTCCCTCGAGAAGATCATAATTAAAGGTGACATGCTTGAACAAATCACAACATGAAATATATATAAAACATATGGAAGACTTATTTATTTCCTCATTGCCACTTAGTCATACCTGAAAGTCAAATCAAGGCATAAATTAAGGTTTGTGCATTTGTTACTTTCAAATAAAAATGTACAACAAACCTAATTGAACATGATGTTTCCTCCAGCATTTAAAAGTATTTTTCTCCTCAGAATTTTTGTTTTTCTCATTAATGTCATTTTCTCTTAATGATTTATGTAGCTAACTCTATTTACGTATTCATGCTGCTATTACTTGATCCCATTCAATCCTTCTTGATGTCTAATTAGTCCCTAACAGTTCCTTCATTCTTAACAAATAACATGGTTTTACATTTATGTTTAAATGTCTAATTAGTCAGTTGTTCATGTAGAATAACAATAAGACTGATACAAATGTCAAAGTAAGTATCCACCGCAGACTTTGGACCTTTTGTTCACTTATATAAAATATTATAAATCATCCATGTGTGTATTGTATCTCAGACACTTCTTGTTTAAAGAGATGGTAGCAGGGTAGCATTGTTTTACTTTTACATTTTATAAATACATTTTTAAACAACATTTACAATTTTAGTGTGTTGTGTTGCCAGGTTTGTTTTGCAGTCGGCACGGTACATCAACCACCTGATATGTATCCACTATGCAGTAATTCTAACTTGCTGGAAGGTCAGCACTTATCAATATCCTATTTTTTGTCATTCGTATGATGCTCAGTTATCACATTTGGCAATCTTTAATTTCACATGACTCATCAGTTAGCGTAAGACTTGGCACAAAATCTCCATTTTTTTCTTGCCACAGTGTTACATGAAGCACTCAGCATCAATAATGACACTTGGTTGATTTGAAAGATTTGTTTTCATTACTTTGCAAACCCATGGAACAATCGCCTGAATGTACTCTTGGGAGACAGAGGGAAAAGGAAGACTAGTGGAAGTAAAAATTGAAATAAATAAAAGTGCTTTGGCAACACTTTTCAAATTCAGATGACAGAAGAAAATACTGGGAAATGAAGAGTAACAAGACAAAAGAAGAAAAGCAACTTTCCCAACACAACAACAAGTCCCTTTGTGACATTTTTTTTTTGAATACAATGCAAGCCTTTGTACTGCCTTTTTACTTGCTGAAAAAAATGCATCAAACTCTCAACGTATTGTTTGTGCCTTTTCAAGATCGGATAAAATGTATTTGTCAGTTGGAGAGGTTAAACAAAAAGAACAGCAGAGAAACAAGGACAGTGGCACATACAAAGAGAGGAACCGACTGAACCAGAGGGAAAAACAAAGACAATGGGAATCACACAGATGGCTCAACATGAAGTATGTATATACTCCCCAAGAACACATACTGTGAGGCGCACTTGATATACAAAAAACACATACACACATTGTAAAATACAAATCAATAGGGATATGCTTACAAATCGGATGAACAAATATGCAAGAACACATCTACATCAACAAGTTTATGCTATGTGATAAGTTAAGGCCACATTTACATTCGTAAACAACAAACACGCACAAAACCTATTGATTCTCCTTCCCTGCTGGTGAAAGAGCGTTTGAGGTGAAATCGATGTTGGAGCTTTGTGGATATAGGCGTCCGGGGCATATTGTGTGTGTGCGTGTGAGTGTGTGTGCGTGTGCGTGTGCGTGTGCGTGTGCGTGTGTGTGTGCGTGTGTGTGTGTGTGCGAGAGAGATGTATCCACCAGAGAGGACTAGCTGGTCCTTAGAAGTACATCTCCAGTCTGATCCCAGGAAATATCTACTAATCCCCACACACACACACACACACACACACACACACACACACACACACACACACACACACACACACACACACACACACACACACACACACACACACACACACACACACACACACACACACACACACACACACACACACACACAGATAGAATGGGATGACAGGATATTATACAATTATAATTCTAAACTACTAAAAACAGAATGACAGTAAATAGAGAAAAATAATCTGTCACTATCTGCAGTATATCGCTCACACACATACACACACATAGAATGTATCCGCTCATCAGTAATCATCACACTAATTAACTAATCAAACAACGATAGCACATAGTTCAAGACGACAGCTTTTTAACGAGGGAGATGCTAATCACTTTGACCCTCAGCCTGTCACATTCGTGCTGCGGAAAAATTTGTAAACGCTCAACTAAACATTGATCCAAAGCACCAACAACTTCTATGGTAAGAGTTCCTACAGATTGAAACACTGTTTTAAATACTTTCGACTGAAGGCTCATTGAACCGGAGCTATATAGAACATGAATTCTTAATGAAGTTGTGCCCTCTATTCAACCTTTTGAGGTTACAAGTGAAGAATATTATTGCTTGCTCATAAAGAAATGTTTATGAATAATGTGCTACCAGAAGGTCTTAAACTATGAAGAGAAGTGAGCTTTTTGACAGTGTTAGTGGTGAGCAAAACATAAGGAAGGAACTGCACTTCTGCTACTTTATTTAGATTGTGCACTATTGTGAGTTATTCGCTGAGGTTCAGGAGAGGGCACCGTGCCAGGCACCAAGCAGATCATAGCTTAGCACGTGACAGGAGAAACAGACAGTCAGTATAGTGTAGGGCCTGGATGACCTTGGAAAGAAGACTGGACCAGTACCTCACTCAGAAATACACATATCCAATCAGAATATGGTATTTCTGAGTGAGGTACTGGTCCAGTCTTCTTTCCAAGGTCATCCAGGCCCTACACTATACTGACTGTCTGTTTCTCCNTGATAAGGAATATAATTGCTCAGCTGAGGTCTCTGGAGATCAGGGATCCACAGACTGCGAGCAGTTTCCACTCCAAGCAGTTAACTGTCTCACACTTCCTTCCAGAGCCCAGAAAAACCGGCAAAACACATTTCATTTA